>NC_091957.1:42612440-42852440 GCF_031021105.1 Erythrolamprus reginae
AAAACATTTACTGGACTTCTACTGCCTGTGTGTGTCTGTTTTGAATCAATTTCCTTTTCATTGGAGGCTTGTACTAGAAGCCGGCAGAACACTACTACTACTACTACTACTACTACTACTACTACTACTACTACTAATAACAATAACAATAACAATAACAATAATAATAATAATAATAATAATAATATAAATATAATAAATATAATAATAATAAAAATAATAATAATAATAATAATAATAATAATAATAATAATAATAATAATAATAATAATAATAATTTATAAATACTGTTACTAGAAACATAGAAGACTGACGGCAGAAAAAGACCTCAAGGTCCATCTAGTCTGCCCTTATACTATTTCCTGCATTTTATCTTACAATGGATATATGTTTATCCCAGGCATGTTTAAATTCAGTTACTGTGGATTTACCAGCCACGTCTGCTGGAAGTTTGTTCCAAGGATCTACTACTCTTTCAGTGAAATAATATTTTCTCATGTTGCCTTTGATCTTTCCCCCAACTAACTTCAGATTGTGTCCCCTTGTTCTTGTGTTCACTTTCCTATTAAAAACACTTCCCTCCTGAACCTTATTTAACCCTTTAACATATTTAAATGTTTCGATCATGTCCCCCCTTTTCCTTCTGTCCTCCAGACTATACAGATTGAGTTCATTAAGTCTTTCCTGATACGTTTTATACTTAAGACCTTCCACCATTCTTGTAGCCCGTCTTTGGACCTGTTCAATTTTACCAATATCTTTTTGTAGGTGAGGTCTCCAGAACTGAACACAGTACTCCAAATGTGGTCTCACCAGCGCTCTATATAAGGGAATCACAATCTCCCTCTTCCTGCTTGTTATACCTCTAGCTATGCAGCCAAGCATCCTACTTGCTTTTCCTACCGCCCGACCACACTGCTCACCCATTTTGAGACTGTCAGAAATCACTACCCCTAAATCCTTCTCTTTTGAAGTTTTTGCTAACACGGAATTGCCAATGCAATACTCAGATTGAGGATTCCTTTTCCCCAAGTGCATTATTTTACATTTGGAAACATAGTATTGCTATTTTCAAAAAGCGACTGAAGAACGATTTGACCAGGATGATATAAGGTCTGCTGTCTTGAGCAGGGGTTTGGATTGGATGACCTCTGAAGTCTCTTCCAGGCCTATGATTCTTTCTTCTATGTTCTGGGATATCCTGATGAGCTTCCAATCCGGTTTCAAATCTGGTTTGTTTCTAAGATCAGCAAAATTTTGCTACGTTGTGCTCCCAAGCTGGAATGGCCTTGGGATTGCAATTCCCACTTCTTTCTAACCAGTACTCAGATTAAGTTGAAGTTTGTTGAAGGAGACAAAACCACTAGTGACATCTGAATCTTTACAAACCTAGTTGGAAATGTTGTGTATGTTAGGACAACCATTTTCGTATCTTTTTGGAGTTTAAAATGTTTTATCATATCTGTTTCAAAAAGCCATGTTTATTTTTGTTCCCTTGCCTATATAGTACTTTGTTATTTGCTGACATCACCCAACACACAAACACACAATTTGCATGAACAATTCCTGAGAAAATGTACACAAAATTCCCAGGTGCCATTTTTATGTATTTTTTCCCAACGCAGGAATGTTAAAAGTGCATCTTCTCAGTGTACACAGACTTTCTTCTTTGGTTTTAAAAAAATAACAACAACCCAAATAACCAAAAATGTTCTTTGTTTGCACAAACATTTTAGAAACATACGTTTTTTTTGGAACACTTTTCTTTTTTCAGAAGAAGTGGGGACTTTGGACCCATGAAAGCTGAATCTCTGAAGATTTTTATTTATTGCCGGGATGTATCTGCGAAAACTATTTTATTGAATCTTGCAACTGTTTCCATTAAAATTAAGCAGGAGGGTGCTTCATTGCAATTTACTGAATAAATTGCACAACTAGTTGTACTTGTGATGTCTTATATTGGCTGGGCTGACATAATGTGCTATGATACAAAGAAGAAACCCACATGGTGACTGTCAGATCAGGTAGCATCATTCTACCTCCTTGATCAAATTGATTATGCCGTGATGGACTCATTGATACCAACAAAAGAACAATATTGGTAGCTCAGGGTTGAAGGTTGAAGTGATGGGTTCTTGATGCTCACTGAGCTCAGTTATTTTCTTGAAGACTTTTCATTACCCAATCAGTTGAGGGCTGCAAAAAGTTTTAGTACCACACTGTGGGTGTGGCATATTTTGTGGGGTGTGGCTTGCTGGCCATGTGGCCAGGTGGGAGTGGCTTGATGATCATGTGACCGGGTGGCTTAAAGGTTATGTGACTGGCTTAAAGATGGCCAACTTGACGTCACTCACATCAAGGGTTTGGGTTAGGGTGCCTGGCCTCTCCACTATTCACACACACACACATAGCTCTTTTAAAATTATACACATTCATCGGACCAGAATATCTCCGGGACCGCCTTCTGCCGCACGAATCCCAGCGACCAGTTAGGTCCCACAGAGTTGGCCTACTCCAGATCCCGTCGACTAAACAATGTTGTCTGGTGGGACCCAGGGGAAGAGCCTTCTCTGTGGCAGCCCTGACCCTCTGGAACCAGCTCCCCCCGGAGATTAGAATTGCCCCCACCCTCCACGCCTTTCATAAACTTCTTAAAACCCACCTCTGCCATCAGACATGGGGGAACTAAGATAGCTTCCCCAGGGCTGTATAGTTTATGTATGGTATGTTGTGTGCATGTTTTTTAAATTATGGGTTTTAGTTTTTAAATATTAGATTTGTATTATACATTGTTTTCTATTACTGCTGTGAGTCGCCCCGAGTCTGTGGAGAGGGGCGGCATACAAATTTAATTAATAATAATAATAATAATAATAATAATAATAATAATAATAATGATTGATTGATTGATTGATTGATTGATTGATTGATTGGATTTGTATGCCACCCCTCTCCGTAGACTCGGGGCGGCTAACAACAATGATAAAAACAGCATGTAACAATCCAATCCAATACTAAAATAATTTAAAAAAAACCCTTATTATAAAAATCAAACATGCATACAGACATACCATGCGTAAATTGTAAAGGCCTAAGGGGAAAGAATATCTCAGTTCCCCTTTGCCTGATAGCAGAGGTGGGTTTTAAGAAGTTTACGAAAGGCGAGGAGGGTGGGGGGCAATTCTAATCTCTGGGGAGAGTTGGTTCCAAAGGGCCGGGGCCGCCACAGAGAAGGCTCTTCCCCTGGGTCCCGCCAAAAGACATTGTTTAGTTGACTGGACCTGGAGAAGGCCCACTCTGTGGGACCTAACTGGTCACTGTGATTCGGTGCAGCAGAAGGCGGTCCCTGAGATAATCTGGTCCGGTGCCATGAAGGGCTTTATAGGTCATAACCAACACAATAATAATAATTCAACCTCATTTACTGCGATAGGAAAAACATACCCAGAGCCTAGAATGGAAAAAAAAAAGAAAAAAATTGAAGTCAGTTTTGTTGGGTTGCAGAACCAAACCAGACAGTTATAGAGGTGCAGATGACAGACTCAATTATTCCTCTGTAGAACTGTATCAGCAGCTCCTTGGCCAGTTTGAGCTTCCTGAGTTGGCGCAGAAAGAACTTTTTTTGTTGTGCTTTTTTGATGATGTTTTTGATGCTAGGTGACCATTTTAGGTCTCAAGATGTGATAGAACCTAGAAATTTGAAGGTCTCTACTGTTATCTACTATAGAAACTATATGTGTATGTACATACACAACCACGCACGCACATCTCTTCTAAAATTATACACATTCAACCTCATTTACTGCGATAGGAAAAACATACCCAGAGCCCAGAAGGGAAAAAAAGAAAAAAAAATCAAATTTTTTCTACCGGTTCTGCATACCTGACCATACCCATAGGAGCCCATCTCTGGGTAACATCATCGCTGCCAACAGAGAGTAGGGTTTGGTCTCAGTTTATATTCCAGTGTTATATTCCGTGTTGGTGGGGGTGGTCTTAGAGGTTCTTTGGTTGGGCTGTCTACTGTTGACTTGTTTGGCAATTCTTTGATTGGGTTATTGTTTACTGGATTGTTGATCTGATGTTAATCTTGGAGTTAATCTTGGCTCATCTGGATGCTGATTGCTGGTTGGAAGGTGTTTTGGTCTTTGATCTCCCCACCAGCATTCAGCACCCAGGTGAACATAGCTTAACTCCAAGATTAACCTTAGACCAACATCAAGTAAACAAGACCCCAATCAAAGAATTGCCAAAGGAGCCAACAGTAAATAGCCCAAAGAAAGAAACTCTAAGACAGACCCCCCCCCCAATGCTAACAGGCCATTAGAACATACATTTAAGAGCAAATTCCTACTCTTACTAGCATAGTTTGGTTAACAAAACATCTGCAGGAAAACAACTAAGCTGAGAGAGCACCAAATTACTTACTGATTCTATCATTCCTAGCAGCATAACCAGGATGACTTTTAGTGCTGCTTGTACCCTGTGTGTGTGTGTGTGTGTGTGTGTGTGTGTGTGTGCATGCATGCATGCATGCATGCAGTGAAGGGCTACCTAAATGTTTACTACCACACTGTGGGCGTGGCTTATGCAGGATCCCCTGCATTTTCTTTCAACATCTTTCAGTGCAAATTGGGTACTCGGTGGTGGAACTCCACTTTTGCTACCCCACTGCATTCCCCCATCCGGGCAGTAGCCCACCCCTGTATGTATGTATGTATGTATGTATGTATGTATGTATGTATGTATGTGATATCTATCACCTGTCAATCAATCAATCAATCTAGCTATCTAGCTATCTAGCTATCATCGAACAACGATCATCAATCATATTTCTTTCTTTCTTTCCATTTCTTTCTTTCTTTCCTTCCTTCCTTCCTTCTTTCTTTCTCTCTCTCTCTCTCTCTCACTTTCCCATTCATCTATCTTTCTATCTTTCTATCTATCATCTATCTAATCCCCATAACTCCCATATGAATGCCGAATGAAACAAGAAGGGCATCATGGTAACAAAAAAAATGTACTCACAACTCTGTAAAAGAAAACTAGCATTGACATTTTTACGTATGACAAATGGGACATATTTTTGTGCCCCCTCCGCTGCTTCACACACAGCAAAATCGTAATCTGCAAGCTGGCCATGATTTAGATCCGTCTTCCCCATCCTGGTGCCTCCAGATGTTTCAGAACACAAGATCCATCATCAGAGTTGTAGAGAGAGGACACCAGCTTTCAGAAAGCCTGATCATCTCTAGACATTGACAATAGGTCATGCCTGAGTTGGCAAAATCTGGTTTTCTCCCCACTCCTTTTTATTTGGACCCAAGTGCCCGAAACAGACTCAAGAGCTTGAAGAATAAAAACTAGAGGTATCCTTCAATAATTAAGTCAAGAAAGATGGAGGACCACAACTATATGATTAAAGAGCTGTGTTTGTGTATGTGTTTTGAGGATACCTCTGGCAAAGTGGGGGGAAAATTGAGAGAGGAGCCAAATACCCACTCAACCAATACAATTCTCCATCTGACTTACTATAAACTGGGGATTCAGCCCAACGCTGAACAACAAAAACATACAAAGTAACCCAAGACTAATATTGGTACCCAAGGATAGCTGGGTATCGTAATTCACTCTCTAAGCAGACCATGGCTTATGCTAATTGGAACCACTGTGTCAAGAAGGGAGCAGTCTAATTCCTCTCCCTCCAGCTGAACTATTTATTAAAATCTCATCTCCATGTTTAATGCCTTGATTGGTACCAATGGATCTTTTATTCCTTTTTCATGTGCCCAGCGGGAAGGAAATAGAGTTTTTATAAACATACCCATAGAGTTATTTTAAACATCCACATCCATAGAAGGGGTGGAATTTTTTGTAAACAACAGACTAGGGGAAGATGCCTGGTTCCCACAAGCCACGGTTTTTGATCTTCATAGATCTGACTTACACTTAAGCAAATAAACAGAAGAGCTGTAGATGCCTGCAGCTTGCCCTGAATACTGATTTGAACCCAGTTCCTTGTACAGATTCCACTTAACATCCAGGATTCCATGCCCTTCTCCAGGTCTTTCCACATTCAGCATCTTACAGAATACAGAATAACGAAGTCAGAAGGGCTTAGAAGCATAGAAACATAGAAGACTGATGGCAGAAAAAGACCTCATGGTCCATCTAGTCTGCCCTTATACTATTTTTTGTATTTTATCTTAGGATGGATCTATGTTTATCCCAGGCATGTTTAAATTCAGTTACTGTGGATTTACCAACCATGTCTGCTGGAAGTTTGTTCCAAGCATCTACTACTCTTTCAGTCAAATAACATTTTCTCATGTTGCTTTTGATCTTTCCCCCAACTAACTTCAGATTGTGTCCCCTTGTTCTTGGGTTCACTTTCCTATTAAAAACACTTCCATCCTGAACCTTATTTAACCCTTTGACATATTTAAATGTTTTGATCATGTCCCCCCTTTCCCTTCTGTCCTCCAGACTATACAGATTGAGTTCATTAAGTCTTTCCTGATACGTTTTATGCTTAAGACCTTCCACCATTCTTGTAGCCCGTCTTTGGACCCGTTCAATTTTGTCAATATCTTTTTGTACGTGAGGTCTCCAAAACTGAACACAGTATTATTCCAAATGTGGCCCCACCAGCGCTCTATATAGCGGGATCAGAATCTCCCTCTTCCTGTTTGTTATACCTCTCCTACTCTGCTTTTCCTACCGCCCAACCACACTGCTCACAGCTCCATTTTGAGACAGTCAGAAATCACTACCCCTAAATCCTCTCTTCTGAAGATTTTGCTAGCTTCGACTCCAACCCTATAAAATCATAGAATCATAGAAGATTGACAGCAGAAAAAGACCTCCTGGGTCCATCTAGTCTGCCCTTATACTATTTCCTGTATTTTATCTTAGGACGGATATATGTTTATCCCAGTCATGTTTAAATTCAGTTCAGTTACCAATAGTGTTGGGCGAACTGAATCTGCACAATTTGGGTCTGTACCGAATTTTGTGATGTTCGGGCATGCCGGACCCCGAATTTTTAAAAAAATCGTGCTCTGGTTCGGCGTTCGTGCTGAAACACCGCGAAAGCCACCCCCCCAGCTGTTTTCTGCTGAGAAGAGGAGGAGAAGCTGGGCGCCGGTGGCGGCGGAGGAAGGCGAACACCGGGGAGCTGTCGGCCAGTCAGGAGGCTGGGAGGGAGGCACAAAAGGAGCTGGGGAATCCCATGAAGGAATTCTGGAAGCGGAGCTTTGACGGTCATGTATACCGGCAGGTTGCTAAGCACAACAAGGTGATCACTTCCTGGATTCCGGGGGGCGGCACTAGAATAATGGAGGGAGGATGGAATCCAGGAAGTGATCACCTCTGGCGTGCTTAGCAACCTGCCGGTATACGTGATGTCAAAGCTCCGCCCCGGAATCCCATCATTTTTTATTTTTAACGGATTTTTTATTTTTATTTATTTTTATTTTTACGAAAAAGGACGCCGCAAGCAAAGGGAGGGTCCTTCCACGTAAAAATATTTTTTATTTTATTTTTACATGAAAGGACCTTTCTTTGCTTGCGAAGCCACTGCGGCATCCTTTCATGTAAAAATAAAAAAAGAATTATTTAAAAGCCTTAAACACGACTTAAACATAGCACATAAAATCATCTGCTACAACATCCTTCCTGTCAATGACTACTTCAGCTTCAACCACAACAAATACACGAGCACACAACCGATACAAATTCAAAGCAAACTGCTCCAAACTTGATTGTAGAAAATACAACTTCAGCAACTGAGTAGTTAATGACTGGAACTTACTACCTGACTCTGTAGTTTCGTCACCAAACCCCCAAAACTTTTACCCTTAGACTATCCACTGTTGACCTCACCCAATTCTTAAGAAGTCAGTAAGGGGGATGCATAAGCATACCAGCATGTCTACCCGTCCCTGTCCTAATGTTTCCCTCTTATTAGTATCCATCTCAATTCACCCTTGGAACGTTTTTATTGAAAAATCCTTCTGGAGAAGTGGACGATGAAAATTTGTGGGAGAAAATACTAAACGCAGAACCAATTTGGACCTTTCCCCTAGATTATTTTACACCTCCTTCAAGCATAAATAATTGCCTTAAGCCAGTCCCTGTGTTATGAACATGTCTGAACATAACTGATGCAAAGAAGCCGACAGTGAGCTATGTTTAACATTAGATGGCAGGAAAGAGTTTCTGTTGGTTAGACCAAGACCAAATTTGACTATCTACAATGCAAAAGTTGTTGTTATTGTTGTTTCTTTAAATGGATTTAAAATGGATTTCTTAGCACTCTGTTCCTTTAAAAAAAACTCTTCTGAATTTCCTTTGTTTACATCTGCATTTTATTGCTTATCTTGCTGCAGCTGAATTGAATTCAAGGTGGTGGTGATGGTGGTTGGTTGGGAAACAAAACAAAAGGAAATCTTGCACAGTTGTGCAAAAATAGGACTGGCAGAGTCTCAAAACGACACCAAAGGAAATATTCCATCCGCGAAAAGAGCTCATATTCTAGTTGCTGTTAATATGAATTAACAGGAACAAGAATTTCAATTTTTCACATAGAGGTTCGATAATAGCATAATTGATAGAAAGTAAATGCCCCTATGTGACCTATCTAGATGGTATTAATTTCTCCCTCATGTTACAATACTTTAATTACACTGATGGCTTTAAGTGTGTGCAAGTGTGTATGTATGCACTGAGAGCGCGAGAGATCCTAATTGTGCTTTCTCCCCCCTCCCTCCGTTTGTGCAAAGAATGCTGCTACAATTATGAGGATAGGTCCAATTAACAGATACACACTGAAAATGGAGTCTAACAAACCGCACCACTCAAATACGTCAGATTTCACATTGCATGAAGCAATGGGCCATGGTTAGTTAGAATCGGTAAGCCGTAAACCATGGTTTATAAACCACAAGGGCTAAATTCACCTAGTACGCTAAGGCAAAGCCATGCAATTACATTATGGCTTAACTTGCTGCATAATAGATAGATCCTGTAGAAAGATTAATAACAAAGACCACTTCTTTCCTTGCCCATCCTATTCCCCCCTCTCCTTATCTTTTAGTTGATAATTCATATTTTAATTTATTTGCAAAATGTACTTATAAAATTTATTGGTTTGTAAATGTTAAGTACAAAATTTATGTATTTATAATTTTTAAAATACAGTTGTTTCATTTATAAGATGCATGGGCCTCACATCTTATTGCAGAATTTTACACTTATTGTATACATATTGTTGTGTTGCTTTATGCTTTTTAATATTGTAAATGGCCCAGAGACCCCTTTGGGTGGCAAACAAATGTAATAAAAACAAATCCTTCTATCTTTCTTATTTACATATACAGAAGAGCAAACTGATGGAAGTGCAGAAAAAGCCCAACCTCTAATATGTTACCCCAGAGCAAAAAAAGAAGAATCCCTTATAAAATGCAAAGTTTTAAGAACAGAGTATCCTGTAACAGAGCTGCTGAAACAGTTCTATAGAGGAATTATTGAGTCTTCACCTCTATAACTCTTTGGTTTGGTTCTGCAACCCAACAAGAAAGACACAGACTTCAGAGGATAATTAGAGCTGCAGAAAAAAACAATTGCAGCCAACCTGCCTTCCATTGAGGACCTCTATACTACACAAGTCAAAAAGAGGGCGGTGAAAATATTTATTGACCCCCTCGCACCCTGGATATAAACTGTTTCACCTCCTACCCTCAAAATGTCACTACAGAGCACTGCACACCAAGACAACTAGATACAAGAACAGTTCCACACACACACCGCCAGCCACCATCACTCTGTTAAACAACTAATTTCCACAACACTGTCAAACTATTTACTAAGACTGATTTACTAATATTCTTATCCTTTCTATTCCCTATATCCTTCTACTTATTATAATCTTGTTGCTTGTATCTTTATGATTATATTGTTTTATTTGGTTTCCTAGTATGATTTTGATTGCTTTCTTAGTATCCTCTGACTATCATTTAGTGTTGTACCTTATGATTCTTGACAAATGTATCTTGTCTTTTATGTACACTAGGGCACTGTTTCCCAACCTTGGCAACTTGAAGATATTTAGACTTCAACTCCCAGAATTCCCCAGCCAGCAAATGCTGGCTGGGGAATTCTGGGAGTTGAAGTCCAAATATCTTCAAGTTGCTAAGGTTGGGAAACACTGCACTAGAGCATCTGCACCAAAGACAAATTCCTTTTGTGTCCACACTTGGCCAATAAAGAATTTATTCTATTCTGTCCTTTTCCATTCCATTCCATTCCATTCTATCCACAAAAGCTCCATGATAACTCTTCTCTGAGATTGTGCCCAAGTTACCTGTATATATATAATTTCCACATATATGTATATATTAATTGAAAACCTATCAGCTTGCTTAAATGTTCCATTTTGGCTGGCTGCTACATATAACTAGATGGTGTTGTGATTCCGTCTGAGGCCCCTCAGGGAACGGCTGATCCTCTGCCAGCTTCCTGCTCAGAGGGGGAGGATGAGGAACAGGAGGTTCAGGCAGATGGGGAGGAGGAATCTCAGGCTGAGGGAGAGGGAGGACAGCCAGAGTCCCCCTCGGGGGAGCTCTCCCCAGCAAGCAGCCTGGATTCCTTAGATGAAAATGCACAAGCAATCATAGATCTCCGGCAGAGAAGAGCAACACAACGAAGGGGACAATTAACCAGGTACTTTCAGCACTAAAGAGGCAGCAGCTGGGTTTGGGTGTGGTGCTCTCTGGAAAGGCTGAAAAGGCAGACCCACCCTTCCTGGCTTGTGGAGTATTATCTTTGGGAGTCCTGGGACCTGGCTGTGATCTTTGGCATCTCTGATTCTGGCTTGTGGCCTTGAAGGCTGAAACCTCTGGGGAAAAGGCGTGGGGGCTTATTCTCTACAGTGGTGTGTGTGCCAGCAGGAAGTCTGCTGTATTGTCTGGCCGTCAGGACTTTGCTGTGAAGCCTCATAGCCTGCCTGTTGGGAAGAACAGGTTTTTCTCTGTGTTTATTTTTCAAACTATAAAGTGCTTTTGCTTTTACCAGCGTGTCTGGCTGCTTTTTCCAGTTGGTGTTGAAGTCTGGGGGCACCCAGACAGAACAGATGGTCCCCATTAAAGTTATTATTTCCTTGCCTGCCCCTTTTCCACAGCACAGAACAATATTTCATAGCCTTGGCAATGTTAAGATGTATGGACTTCAACTCCCAGAATTCCCCAGCCAGGATGCTGTCTGGAGAATTCTGGGAGCTGAAGTCCAAGCAACCTAAAAATGAAAAAATTGAGAATGCTGGTGTAGAACTATGATTCTATGATTCTGAAGAATGTAATTGCAAAACTTCCATCAAAGCAGACTTTCACAATCTATGGGATGCCTTGACGAAAGCTTTGGAATTATATTTTCTACAAAATATTGATGGTTTCTGGTAAGACTTTTTCTGACCAAGGCATTTTATTCGAAGACATACATTTTTGTGAGCTACATATTTAACTCACGAGATCTTATACACTGCTAAAAAAAATAAAAAAATAAAGGGAACACTTAAACAACATAATATAACCCCAAATAAATCAAACTTCTGTGAAATCAAACTGCCCACTTAGGAAGCAACACTGATTGACAACCAATTTCACATGCTGTTGTGCACATTCAACTTTGTACAGAACAAAGTATTCAATGAGAATATTTCATTCATTCAGATCTAGGATGTGTTCTTTGAGTGTTCTCTTTATTTTTTTGAGCAGGGGTGAAATGCTACCAGTTCTGCCCAGTTTGGTCATACTGGTAGCGGGGATGGCCAGTGGTTTAGAGAACCGGCTCTACCCACCCAGATGACACCATTTATTTTTTTAACCCTCTGGCGCATGTGCAAATAGCACACTTCCGAATCGATAGGGAAGGTAAGTAGATTTCATCGCTGATAAAATGTGTTAGTCTGGAAAGTATAAGTATAAGATTCTTTCTTGGTTTGGGATACTATAGATTAATGCAGCCATTCTCCAATAATTTCTGTTGTTAAATACCAGCCTCCAATTCTTAATCCAACAAGGTAAAATAGAAGGGCCAATTGGGAAATGGGTTTTTGGAATAGCTAAAGCAATCTGTCCAGAACAGGTTCCGTCAAACTTTAATTGGATATCTATCTATCATCTATCCATCTATCCATCTATCCATCTATCCATCTATCCATCTATCCATCTATCCATCTATCCATCTATCCATCTATCCATCTATCCATCTATCCATCTATCCATCTATCCATCTATCCATCTATCCATCTATCCATCTATCCATCTATCCATCTATCCATCTATCCATCTATCCATCTATCCATCTATCCATCTATCCATCTATCCATCTATCCATCTAGATAGATAGATAGATAGATTTTTATTGGCCAAGTGTGATTGGACACACAAGGAATTTGTCTTGGTGCATATGCTCTCAGCATACATAAAATAAAATATACATTTGTCCAAGAATCATGTGGTACGACACTTAATGATTGTCATAGGGGTCAAATAAGCAATGAAGAAGCAATATTAATAAAAATCTTAGGATATAAGGAACAAGTTACAGTCATACAGTCAATATGGGAGGAAATGGGTGATAGGAATGATGAGAAAAAAAAGTAGAATAGAAGTGCAGATTTAGTAGAAAGTCTGACAGTGTTGAGGAAATTATTTGTTTAGTAGAGTGATGGCGTTCGGAAAAAAAACTGTTCTTGTGTCTAGTTGTCTTGCTGTGCAGTGCTCTGTAGCGACGTTTTGAGGGTAGGAGTTGAAACAATTTGTGTCCAGGATATGAGGGGTCAGTAAATATTTTCCCCCACCCTCTTTTTGACTACATGCAGTATACAGGTCCTCAATGGAAGGCAGGTTGGCAGCAATTGTTTTTTTCTGCAGTTCTGATTATCCTCTGAAGTCTGTGTCGGTCCTGTTGGGTTGCAGCACCAAACCAGACAGTTATAGAGGTGCAGATGACAGACTCAATGATTCCTCTGTAGAACTGTATCAGCAGCCCCTTGGGTAGTTTGAGCTTCCTGAGCTGGCGCAGAAAGAACATTCTTTGTTGTGCTTTTTTGATGATGTTTTTGATGTTAGGTGGACCATTTTAGGTCTTGAGATATGATAGAACCTAGAAATTTGAAGGTCTCTACTCTTGATACTGTGTTGTCTAGTATTGTGAGAGGTGGAAGGGTGGAAGGGTTTCTCTGAAAGTCTACCACCATTTTCTACGGTTTTGAGTGTGTTCAGTTCTAGATTGTTCTGGTCACACCACAAGGAGAGTTGTTCAACTTCCCGTCTGTATGGCGGATTCATCATTGTCTCGAATGAGTCCATCTATCCATCCATCCATCCATCCATCCATCCATCCATCCATCCATCCATCTATCTATCTATCTTTTTTTAAAAAAATAAATTTTTATTACAATAAAAAGATTAAAAAGAGCAGGCATATAGTGTTGTACATAATGTATCATTTCACAGTATAATTATTATTTGTATAGTTGTTGTACTTAAACTCTAAAATACCTTATACAGAGCTGCCCCTGGTTCCCCTTCCCTTCCCGATGAACTGTTAGCCTAACAGTTCTATTTTTCCCTTTTGATATCAATATACAGCTTATGGCATCAGCGGTTGTCACACATTTGTTCTCTCATATCTATCTATCTATCTATCTATCTATCTATCTATCTATCTATCTATCTATCTATCTATCTATCTATCTATCTATCAGAATAGAGCTGGAAGGGACCTTGGAGATCTTCTAATCCCATGATGGCGAGCCTATAGTACAGGTGCCCATTGGGGTGGCACACGGAGCCATATCTGCTGGCACATGAGCCATTGCCCTATCTCAGCCAAACATGCATGTGGGTGCAGGCCAGCTGATCTTTGGCTTGCACAGAGGCTCTGGGAGGGAGTTTTTGGCTTCCAGAAAGCCTCCAGGGTGATGATGTTTTTACCCTCCCCCAGCTCCAGGGAAGCCTTTGGAGCCTGGGGAGGGCGAAAAACGAGCCTACTGGGCCCCACCCAAAGTTGGGAAACAGGCTGTTTCTGACCTCCAGAGGGCATCTGGGGGGCAGGGGAAGCTGTTTCTACCCTCCCCAGGCATTGGATTATAGGTATAGGCACTCACACATGAATGTTAGCGCAAGCGCACACTCTTTCGGCACCCGAAGAAAAAAAGGTTCGCCATCACTGTTCTAATCCAGCCCCTTGCTCAAGCAGACTCACATACGGGAAGTGTTTTTACTAGGAAAGTCAACACAAGAACAAGGGGACACAATCTGAAGTTAGTTGGGGGAAAGATCAAAAGCAACATGAGAAAATATTATTTTACTAAAAGAGTAGTAGATGCTTGGAACAAACCTCCAGCAGATGTGGTTGATAAATCCACAGTAACTGAATTTAAACATGCCTGGGATAAACATATATCCATCCTAAGATAAAATGCAGAAAATAGTATAAGGGCAGACTAGATGGATCATGAGGTCTCCTTTCTGCCGTCAGACTTCTATGTTTCTATGTTTCTATATGAATATAAACCATATGCGGTTTACACATTGGCATGATTACCATCCCAATCTACTTTGGCCAGGTGGGGTGTGCATCCTTACAGATGCTGGCTGATTCTTCGGGGGTCACAGGAAAATGATCTTTTCTTTCACCTGAGATCTTTCACCAGTGGCCATTCAATGTTACAATTGTCCTGAAAAAAAAAGTGATTTATAACCCGTGTTTCCCACTTAAAGACAATGGCCGCATTCAAAACGTCGCTACAGAGCAATGCACACCAAGACAACTAGACACAAGAACAGTTTTTTTCCGAACGCCATCACTCTACTAAACAAATAATTCCCTCAACACTGTCAGACTTTCAACTAAATCTGCACTTCTATTCTACTAGTTTTTCTCATCATTCCTATCACCCATTTTCCTCCCACGTTGACTGTATGACTGTAACTTGTTGCTTATATCATAAGATTTTTATTAATATTGCTTCTTCATTGCTTATTTGACCCCTATGACAATTATTAAGTGTTGTACCACATGATTCTTGACAAATGTATATTTTATTTTATGTACGCTGAGAGCATATGCACCAAGACAAATTCCTTGTGTGTCCAATCACACTTGGCCAATAAAAATTCTATTCTATTTTATTCTATTCTATTCCATTCCCATTCTAATATTGTGATGGAAGTCAGCCACATGGGTCATTTAAACTTACCATAAAATGGAACAAAGTTCTCTGATTTTTCTACACCTTCAGATCTCTGGTGTCGTCCATGTGTGCATGTCCCAGTGAAATTCTGCTTCTGCGCATGCACAGGAAACAAAACCTCGCAAGTTGACACGCACAGACATGAGATTTCAGCTAATTTTTTTGCTTCTGCACATTCGCAGAAGCAAAAAATCAGCAAAATCTCTCTCATAAGTGTGTCCCCTTGCAAGATTTTTCCTCCTGCGCATGCGCAGAAGCAAAATCTCTCTGGGACGTGCATGTGAGCATGCCAGAGACCCAGCGATGGGCTACCGAGCCAGAATACCTCAATTGCGCTTGCCGCCGCGGCTCGTAAGTTCTTGCGGGACAGTGCAATTTTGATGCTGCACCTGTGGAAGGAGCAAAATTGCGCCCGTGTTTCGGCGAGGTTTTACCCTGTGGCTCCATGTGCAATTTTGCTTCCTCCACAGGTGCAGCAGCAAAATTGCGCTTGTCCCGCAAGAACTTACAAGCCACGGCGGCGAGCGCAATTCATTCATTTATTTGTTTGTTTGTTTGTTTGTTTGTTTCTTTCTTTCTTTCTTTCTTTCTTTACTTACTTACTTACTTACTTACTTACTTACTTACTTACTTACTTACTTACTTACTTATTTATTTATTTATTTATGCCGCCCTTCTCCTTAGACTCAGGGCGGCTTACAACCTGTTATCAATAGCACTTTTGAACAGAGCCAGCCTATTGCCCCCCACAATCTGGGTCCTCATTTTACCCACCTCTGGAAGGATGGAAGGCTGAGTCAACCTTGAGCTGGTGATGAGATTTGAACCGCTGACCTACAGATCTACAGTCAGCTTCAGTGGCCTGCAGTACATCACTCTACCTGCTGTGCCACCCGCGGCTCTTAGCGTTCCGGCGCGTAGCTCACCACTGCAGAGACCCAAAGCTGCACGCGCAACTCCAGTTTTACTACTGGTGTGGCGTCTTCATCCGTACCAGTAGTAACCTGATACTGGTCACGTGATTATCCCCTTTTACGACCATCTGATATACAAAGGCAACAGGAAGCCAGAATCACTTAACAAATCATGTTACTAACTTAAACAACTGCAGTGATGCACCAAACAAATTTGGCAAGAAAGATCATACGATAGACCAACATTCACTTAACAAATTCCTTTCCTAACAACAACAACAACAACAAAAATGGTCTCGGTTGTGGTCATAAGTGAAGGAAAAAGCAAGGGAAAGAATTTGGGACTTTCTGAAATAGTTTGGCTACGCTGTCTGCTCACACTCAGCCATATAGAAAGCTCCCCGAAGATGGTTGGTTTCATATCTTACATTAAGCTCAGCCATTGGCTACCTCGGTGAACCCCGCTTCGCCAATTTTGCAATGATGCTCACCAGAAACCAGGTTGGCAAACCATAATGCTGAATTTACCCAACCCAGCAAACCCAGCATGAAAATGTGGGTGAACTCAGCCACTCTCTACTGCATGAGTCAAAAAGAGAGCCGTGAAAATATTTATGGACCCCCTCGCATCCTGGACACAAATTGTTTCAACTCCCTACCCTCAAAAGATGCTGTGAGCACTTCACATCGAGACAATTAGACACAAGGACAGTCCCCCCCCCCCAAACACCATCACTCTACTAAACAACACTGTCAAAGTACAGTAGCACCTCTACTTAAGAACTTTTCTAGATAACAACCAGGTGTTCAAGACTTTTTTGCCTCTTTTAAGAACCATTTTCTATTTAAGAACTCGAGCCCGGAAAAATTTCCAGGAAATTTGAGAGCCGCACGAAGGCCCGCTTTAATCCCGGTCATCTCGGCCTTTTCTGGGCTGCCCTTTCCTAATGGGTTTGCACACATTATTTGCTTTTACATTGATTTCTATGAGAAAAATTGTGTCAACTTACAAACTTTTCTACTTAAGGACCTGGTCACAGAACGAATTAAGTTCTTAAATAGAGGTACCACTGTATTCACCAAGGCTGCATTACTATTACTATTACTATTATTCTTATCGTTCCTATCACTCATCTCCTCCCACTTATCACTGTAACTTGTTGCTTGTATCCTTATGATTTTTATTAATATTGATTGCTTCCTGATTGTTTATTTGAACTCTATGGCAATCATTAAGTGTTGTACCTTATGATTCTTGATGAACCTATCTTGTCTTTTATGTACACTGAGAGCATATGTACCAAGACAAATTCCTTGTGTGCTGAATCACACTTGGCCAATAAAGAACTCCTATTCTATTTCTATTCTATTCTATTCTATTCTATTCTATTCTATTCTATTCTAATTGCTTACTGCTTATTGCTTATTTTTTATTTCTTGTTCTAACCCTACCCTATCCTATTGATGGATGCAAAATATCTCTTGGTTCATCAGCCTTCCTGTTTATTCCAAGTTGGGTAGAGACAACAGCCAAAGCTTAAGATACATAGGCGAAAAATAAACACGCTTTGATAAAAACATGGCCTAATAAAGCAACTATCTTCTTAGCTTTTGTTCATTATTTAAAGCTTATTCACATTATAGCAATAGCATTAGCACCTAGATTTATATACTGCTTCACAATGCTTTTACAGCCCTCTAAGTGTTTACAGAATCAGTATATTGCCCCCAACAATCTGGGTCCTCATTTGACCCACCTCGGAAGGATGGAAGGCTGAGTCAACCTTGAGCCGATGGTGAGGATTATAACCAAATAATATTATTATTAAGCATTAAAAAAAAATAAAAACATTGCACTTAGCCTAATATTCGCAACAAGCCTTTCTCTGCAGGTACACCATCTACATTTGCCTTCTAATTCTCAGTCATTTCTTTCTTTTTTTTCTTTTTTCTTTTAAAGATGCTTTTGTAGGAATCTCTCTCTTTAAATAATATATAAAGAACCTTGGGGAGCCAGCAAGGAGCAGATGCATGCCCCACAGATCATTTATCTTGCTATTAAAATAAATATTCAGCAAGGCTTGCCCCCCTCCCCCCCTCGCTTCTGTCTAGATTAATTTTTTTGAGCTCATGGATGGATGATCTTATATTCTGGCTTAGTTCGCTGTCTGTGAGGTTTATTTTTCTCCTCCAAGCACAAACACCTCTGGCTCAAGAAGAAAAGGAGGAGGAACTGGGGCTGTGTTCAATCCCATTACATATGATTAACTGTTGTTTTTCTGCAGTCTCTCTCTCTCTCTCTCTCTCACTTTCTGTTTCTCTCTATATATTTCTCTGTATCTCTCTCTCTGTTTCTCTCTCTGTGTTTCTCTCTCTCTCTTTCTTTCTCTCTCTCTTTCTGTTTCTCCTCTCTCTTTCTGTTTCTTTCCCTTTGTGTTTCTCTGTTTCTCTTTCTCTGTTTCTCCTTCTCTCTCTCTATTTCTCTCTGTTTCTCTCTGTGTGTTTCTGTTTGTGTGTGTGTATTTTTCTCTATGTTTCTCTCTCTGTGTTTCTCTTTCTGTCTCTCTCTCTCTCATCTCTATATTTTTCTCTACGTGTATTTCTCTCTCTCTCTGTTTCTCTCTTTCTCTTTCTGTTTCTCTCTGTGTTTCTGTCTTTCTCTCTCTCTCTCTCTGTTTCTCTCTGTGTGTTTCTCTCGCTTTCTTTCTCTCTCTGTTTCTCTCCTCCCTCTCTTCTTCTCCCTCTCTTTCTGCTCTCTGTGTTTCTCCCCCCCCCTTTCTTTCAGAGCCTTTGCCTCCATCTATATTTTAATGCTTCCCTGAAACCAAAGTCCAGGGTGCACTCTGGAATGTAAGAAAGGGGAGAGGAGGAGGAGGGGGAGACCCCAGGCCCGGATGGGGCACCCGGATGGGGCAGGCACAGCCCTTTGGGGGAAACCAAAGTCAACAACAACAAGCAGACAACTATACCTTACAGCTTCTGAACTAGCAATTCAAGAGCTACTCTGGGGAGGGGCATTTCATTTAAAAGAAGGGAGGTGATAAGAATGGGGTTTGCACCAGCCAGAGACCAAGGCATGAAAAGGCAAGGAGATGGAAGATGACAGGAGGCAAGGGAGAGAGAGAGAGACAGAGACAGAGACAGAGAAACAGAGAAACAAAGAGATAAAGAGAGAGAGAGAGAAACAGAGGGAGAGAAAGAGAGAAACACAGAGAGCAAAAGAGAGGGGGTAAGAGAGGGAGAGAGAAAGAGAGGGAGAGAGACAGAGAGCGAGAGAAACAAAGAGAGCAAGAGAGAGAGAGAGAGAAACAGAGGGAGAGAAAGAGAAAAAAACAGAGAGCAAAAGAGAGAGGGGGAAGAGAGGGAGAGAGACAGAGATAGTCAGAGAGAGAAAAAGAGAGAGAGAGACAGAGAGAGAGAGAAACAAAGAGAGCGAGCGAGAGAGAGAGAAACAGAGGGAGAGAAAGAAAGAAACACAGAGAGCAAAAGAGAGAGGGGGAAGAGAGGGGGAGAGAAAGATAGGGAGAGAAAGAGAAAGAGAGAAACACAGAGAGATAAACAGAGAAAGAGAAACACACAGAGAGAAACCGACAGAGGCAGAGAAAGACAGAGAGAGAGAGAGAGAGAGAGACCCTTCCCAAATTATCTCTTAGAGATCTTGAGTTTGGGGAATAGGGAGGGAAGAGGGATGAGGGATTTCCAAGGATCCAGAGTCAGTGGGGTGAACTTTCTAAGACAAGGGGAGTCAAGGAGAAGGGGGAGGGAGCAATCTGCTGCACATCAGGCCTGGCTCAATCCCCCCCTTTCCATCCCTCCCTCCCCACCTCTCTCTGCCTTAGGCCCAGCTCCTTTGCCTTCCAGGCCACCTCCTCTCCCCCAGGCCATTGACTGGATGGGGGAGAAAAACAACAAAGGCCCAAAGAGAGAGTTACTTTGCGCATTGGGATGTGCTGCTGTGCAGGTCAGCCAAGCACAAGGACCACACCAAGAGCGCCACCACCACCGATTCACTCCTCCAGGCTCTTTTCGGAGAGCATCCTTTCTCCTTCTCCATCACCGCCCCCCCCCCCACAGTACCTCCTTCTCTCCCTCTCTCGCCCACCCCCAACAGAAAAAAAACCAGCGACCCCCAAACCACACACGCGCAACCTAACAACCCAAAGCGATGCTTCTCGGCCTTCACAAAGGCGACAGCCACGGCTTCGGCCTTTTCAACCTCAACACCACCAAACTGCATCCCCTCCCCCCCCTTGCCTATCCAGACTGCCCCCCCCGGTTTTGAATTATATCTCTTTGCAGGCAAAGAGTGCAGTCTGGGGGAAGCCTCTACGTACACCAGAGCACACCAGAGAGAGAGAGAGAGAGAGAGAGAGAAAAGGAGAGAGAAAGAAGGGAGGAGGAGGAGTGAGATGGGGGGAGCAAGCGCATGCAGAAAATACCCTGCCAGCCGGACTTTGGGATAAAAAAGAAAGAAAGGAAGGAAGGAAGGAAGGAAGGAAGGAAAAAAGGAAGAAAGAAAGAAAGGAAGGAAGGAAGGAAGAAAGAAAGGAAGGAAGGAAGGAAGGAAAAAAGGAAGGAAGAAAGGAAGGAAGGAAGGAAGGAAGGAAGGAAGGAAGGAAAGCTTTCACGTTCCTCCTGCTTTGTCAACTGCAAACGGGTGCTCAATACACACACACACACACACACATATACACATACACTCAGATATATATGTCAACCTGGCCATGGTCAGAAGGCCAATACACGTCTCTCTCAACAATCTGCTCTGAAGTCCACATATATATATATTATATACTGCTCAAAGAACACCTCCCAGATCTGAATGAATGAAATATTCTCATTGAATACTTTGTTTTGTACAAAGTTGAATGTGCACAACAGCACATGAGATGGACTATCAATCAGGGTTGCTTCCTAAGTGGACAGTTTGATTTCACAGAAGTTTGATTTACTTGGAGTTATATTCTGTTGTTTAAGTGTTCCCTTTATATTTTTGAGCAGTGTATATTTATATGGTTGATTTCACTTATCAGCAAAAATATGTAACCATATACATACATACATAGATACATAGATACATAGATACATAGATACATACATACATACATATGTATATATATATACACACACAAACATACATACATAAATGTATATATGTATATATACACATACACACACAGCGAGATCTACATATACACGTATCTACAAATCTACATACATGCATTATACATATATGCATATATACATATATTGCATTTACATATAATAAATTGCCTAGGAAAGCTAGAGAAAATGACCAGTAGCCCAGAACAGTCCTTTCTCCCTACAAAAACAACAAGAATATTACTTTCAAATGCATTTATCTAGTTGGATACTATAGAAATGATCCTTGAAACTATAGTCTTATATATATATAAGATGCATACATAATGTGTGTGTGTGTATACACACAAACACACACACACAAACACCTTCAAACCATAAGGCCCTTCAAAGGTTTAGTTATTCTTAAACATGAATCCTTTTACTTTTCAATTCTTCTCTCTGGACAGGTGATTTAAAGGGAAGTGTAGGAGTGGGAGAGAAACAGGGTTTTTTTGGACAGGTATATATGCTTTTTAAAATATATATATATGATTTTATGTTTTATTCCATTGGGAAAGAAAAAGACCCGGAGGTTTGAGAAATTTCATATGAGCAGGCGCCTCCGTTTAAAAACCGAGCAAGAACACGCTACAATTCTATCTTAAAAGGCCTCTACCCGCCTTCATGTATATTATATATTGCAATATGGCTTTTAAAAAATTACGCTGAAAGATGCTGGGTTTGCCCTCTACATACACAAACAAAAAATAATGCAACTTTTTTGGTTACTTTTGTAAAAATGTTTTTATTTGGATCTTTGTGTGTGTGTGTGTGTGTGTTTACAACAATAAAATATTGCATCAATATAAACCCCTTGACTAAAAGTGGTTGACAATCAAACATCACAAGCGAATCTCTCTTTTCCTTGTTGTTGTTGTTGAGTTTATTTTGTTTTAAGCCTTCCTCCCTTCCACGACATACAATCGCTTCGGGGGCATTGTTTATTTTATTTTTTATTGATTTTTATTACTTTTTTTTTAAACATAATGCAGAATTTATTGAAAATAAATAATTGTCGGTAATTGCAATAGGCAATTTGGAATAAAATAGTTGAAAAAGCAACCTTTAATGAAAATAGCGTTTATTATACCTCAGTTACTAAATGAATAATCTAAATGATTTTTTTTTCTTTTAAATTAATAACTTCCCAAAAAACGTTTAGAATATACAAAACTGTACAAGGTGGTGGGGTGGTTTTATTTTTGTTCTTTTTAATAATTATTTAATATAAAGTTGGCAGAAAGATAGCAGGGTTATTTTCCCCTGCTGAGTCTTTAAAAGCATAATCAGAATTCCTGCGGAGCATTTATGTGGGGGTTTTTTTGGAGGGGGGGGTTAAATTAAAAATAGCCTTGTGGACAAAAAAAAGGTGGGAAAATTGAATTTGGACAGTCCATCCCTTTGAGGAATTGGCAACAATATCTTTAAAAAGGGAAATTAAAGACTGGGGTAACTTTTAAAAAAATGAAAGGACCCTCAGAGGGGTGGAAGCAAAAAAAAAAGAGAATGTTTTCTGGATTTTAGGATCGCTCCCAAATTCCCAGATTGGCAGCGCCTCTCCTGTCTACTTTGCCACGCACGTGGGCAAAAACAATGCACGGGAGATTCAAGCCTCTTCGGGGTTCTGCTTTGCCAGGAACAAGAGATATATATTTTATATGCGCGCTTGTGTTTGTGTATCTCTTACACACACACACACACGCACATCTGTGGGTGTGCGCGCAATTCTTTCATCCACACGCTCTTGTGCGCGCGCACATAAAAGTATAGCGACCCGATCCCGCAAGAACTGGCTCCTAACCCAAATTCATTATTTTCTCTAAGAAAAGAAATTTCTCAAGCCAAACGATCTGCTCGATTCCTTTCCAAGGGGGAGGCCCAGGATTTAACACACCTCCCTACAATTAAATAAAATTCTTTTGGATCATTTAAGACATTTCACACACGCCCCAAAAGTAGCAATCCAACGATCCCGGATTTTTTTTGCGGGGTGGTGGTGGTCTATTTTCTCCCCCTTTCCCAATTCTTCCCTGCTTCTTTTGGACTTTCCGATTCTTGTTTCCATAATTTCATAATAACCCCAGCCGTATTTCTCCCCGGATGCCCCAAAGGCAAGGCAGGCACCGGGAGTTATTCCGAAGCGAGAGATCCGAATTGGAGAAACGGGGTGGAAAAAAAAGGGTTTAAAAGTACAGACCGTAAACTTCAGGTGCCGGTCAGGATAGGATCCAGTCGAAGAACCGTAAAAAAATTTTTTTAAAGGTCAGGAAAAGCTGATTTCCCATCTTAGGGCGAAATAATTTTGGAAATATTACTATAATTATAATATTTTTTTTGTTTAAAAAAAAAAACTCTGTCGAGAGGGCCAAAAGCAGAAAAGGAGACGGCGAGCCAAACGAGGGAGAAAGGGAGAGGAGGATGAAGATTTTTTTTAAAAAAACAACAACACAAAATTCCCTTTAGAAAAATGTTCATTGTACAATTCGGGACGTGGGAAAGGCAAAGCGCGCGGCTTGAACTGCCGCCGAGTCGCTTTGCGTTTCTGTCTTTCGGGATTAAAAAAAAATTAAATTAAAAAAAAAATTAAAAAATCCACAAGAGCTCCAGTTTGGTCTTCCTCCTGTTGAGGAATAGAGGGGGGGAAATTCCGGACTTCCACTTTTGTCTCCGCGCTGAGAGTTGGGGAGAATAAGCCGGGCGGAGGGAGGAAGGGAAAGGCCGGTTGGTGGGAAGCGAACGCGGGATCCTAGCTGGAGAGAACGCACGCCCTTCGCGGAGATTCGCAAGGCCGCCGGAGCGAAAAGGTCGTTTTCAACGGGCAAAGTCCAGCCAAGCATTTTTGTTCTTTTCTTTTATTAAAAAAAAAGTCTGTCTTTTAAACGAGATTCGTCACCTGAAATACACCGGCTCGGACCAAGGCGCTGAAAGGTTATTCGTAGGCACGTCTTGTCTCTTTCTTTCTTTCTTTCTTTCTTTCTTTCTTTCTTTCTTTCTTTCTTTCTTTCTTTCTTTCTTTCCTTCTTTCTTTCTTTCTTTCTTTTCCTTTCTTTTCCTTTCTTTCTCGGATATAGATATCACGATTTCCCTTTTTCTATCGGCGGGGGGAAAGCTTTGCTATTGAAGCACAGAAAATCGGCGCTGGGAGAGGAGGAAAAATTATATTATAGCCGGTGGGGAAGGGGAAAGACGGAAGCGGGGGTTCGCTGGCTTCCCACGCCCTTCCCCCCTTTTCCTACCGCTTTTCTGTTGCTGGGCTTGTGAGGATGCGGCGGCACGGAAGAAGAATAGTGTCTTTTTCCCCCTCTCCTTTTCTTTTCTTCTGGAGGAGGTTGTGTAGTCTATACGGTGGGGGATGCTGCTGAAAATCTTGACGGGAAGGAGGGAAGGAAGGAAGGAAGGAAGGAATAAGGAGGGAAGGAAGGGAAAATAGAAAGGAGGGAATGAGGGAAAATAGAAAGGAGGGGGAAGGGAAAGAAGAAAGACTAGAAAGGAGGGAAGGAGGGAAAATAGAAAGGAGGGAAGGAAGAATAGAAACGAGGGAAGGAAGAATAGAAAGGAAGGAAGGAAGAGGAATATTAAAGGAAGGAAGGAGGGAGAGAGGGAAGGAAAGAAGAGAGGGAGGGAGGAAGGACAGAAAATGGACAGGAAGGAAGGAAGGAAGGAAGGAAAAATAGAAAGGAGGAAGGGAGAGAAGGAAGAAAAATAGAAAGGAAGGAAGGAAGGAAAAATAGAAAAGAGGGAAGGAAGGAAGAAATAAATAACTAAAGGAAGGAAGAACGAACAGAAAGGAGGAAGGCAAGGAAAGTAGAAAGGAGGGAGGGAAGGAAGGCAGGAAGAATAGAAGGGAGGAAAGCAAGGAAAATAGAAGGGGGAGAGGGAGGAAGGAAGGAAGAATAGAAAAGAGGGAAGGAAGGAAGGAAGGAGGGAAGGAAATGGAAGGGGACAACGCCGTGAGGTCAACCCCCCCGCCCGCCCGCCCGCGCGCCCGTCCGGCCGGCCCTCCGCGCCGTTCCCCGGGGGTCCCGAGCGGGTGGGGTCACAGTCAAAGGTCGTGACACGAGCCGTCCGTTTTCCCCGCCGTGCGCGTAGACTTCGTGCGGCTGGGGCGGCTCGCCCGGCGGCGTCATGCGCTTCTCCTTTTGCCGCCGGTTGCAGAACCAGACGCGCACCACCTCCTTCTCCAGTTGGAGGCTGTCGGCCAGCGAGGAGATCTCCTGGGCGGCGGGTTTGGGGCACTTCAAGAAGTGGGTCTCCAAAACCCCTTTGACGCTGACCTCGATGGAGGTGCGCTTCTTGCGCTTGCGGCCCTGCGCGGCGATCTTGTCGATGCTGGTGGGGCTGCCCGTGGACGAGTCGGCCTCCTCCAGCCACTTGTTCAGCAGCGGCTTCAGCTTGCACATGTTCTTGAAGCTGAGCTGGAGGGCCTCGAAGCGGCAGATGGTGGTCTGCGAGAAGACATTGCCGTAGAGGGTGCCCAGCGCCAGGCCCACGTCGGCCTGGGTGAAGCCCAGCTTGATCCGCCGCTGCTTGAACTGCTTGGCGAACTGCTCCAGCTCGTCCGAGGTGGGCGTCTCTTCGTCCGAGTGCTCCGGGCAGTGGTGGGAAGCCAGCTCGGAAGTCTCCGGAGGGGAGTCGCGCAGCACCGGGTGCAACCCGGGAGGCGGCGGCGGAGGAGGCGCGGCGGCCGGCGGAGGCGTCAAACATGCCCCGCCGTGGTCCAACATGCCGCTGACGGTGAAGCCGGCCTGCGAGTAGACGTTGAGCGGCGGCGGCGGCGGGGCTTGGCCGCCGCTGACCGGTAAAGCCGAGCCGTGCGTCGGGGTGGCCCCCCAAGCATTGGGGTGGCTGGCATGGTGCGGGGAATGGTGGCTGACGTGGTGGGGCGAGCGGTGGTGCAGGATGGCGCCCAGCTGCAGGTCCTCCCGGCCCGGCTTCACGTCGGGCTGGTCCAGGGGGCTTCCACCGCCACCTCCGCCGCCTCCTCCGCCGCTCAGCGCCGCCGCCCAGGGCCCCGCGTCGCTCAGGCTGGTGACCCAGTGGTGGCTCAGCGGATGCCCGTTGCCGGCCACCCCTTGCAAATAGTCACTTTGCAGAAGTTTCTGCGGGTTGCGGAACGGGCCGCCTTGCTGCATGGCCGCCGAGTCGGCATGGACCAGGGCGCCCGAGTTGAGGAGGCTGTAAGGGTTGGTGGCCGCCGTAGCCATGCTGGGCGCCCGCGCTGGCTTCTCCTGGAGGCTTTGGTTGGGGCTCGGGCGGGCGAGCTGGCTGGCTGCGGCTCTCTCTCCCCCCCCTCCTCCTCCCCCTCCCCGCCTGGATGTGGCGAAGCGGCCGCTTCGCTCGCCGACTTTGACAGCTTAGCCAGCCGAAAGGGAAAGCCGACTCGAGCCGGCGCGTCCTGACCGGCGGGAACGGCGGCCAATCCGAGAGGCTCTCCCCGCCGGGAAAGGGAAGCCGTGGCCAATGAGGGCGCGCAGGAGAGGTTGGCTCCACGCCCGGCTCCCTCACGCCCCCACACCCGCCTCCCAGGGAAAAAAAAAGGGGGAAGGAGAACCCGAAGGTGCGCAGGCGAGCGAAGGGTTAAAACGAGGGAGTCGGCCGGCAGGAAGTGCCTCCGTCCGCGCCTCTCCATTGGCTGGCCACCCAGGGCCGCTTGAGGGTCGGTGGGTTAACCCCTTGCTTGGCTGAAGGACCAGCCGGCTCTTCTTTGGAAAGAGGGGAGGGAGAAAAGAGGAGGGGGCCTTGAGCCTGGTTTGAATGCGCAAAGCCATTGAGACGGGGCAGAAGGAGCGCGCGTGTTGGGGCTCCCCCATCCCGCCTCTCTTTTCCCTGGACGCGCGGGGCTTGTGGGAGGGGGGGTGGATACCCAGAAGTGGGCTGCTAAGGTGGAACCGTAAGGTGTGCTCACCCCAGCTCCTCTGGCTCTGAGTGCTATCAGAGTCCAGCGCAATTCTGCTACTGCACTTGGGCGCACCTGCGTGTCCGCGCGCGATTTCGCTCCCTACCCAGGTGCAGTAGCAGAATTGCGCTGGACTCCGACTGCACTCAGAGCCACGGGGGCGAACACACGTCACCGTTCCACCTTAGCAGCCCACCTCTGGGTGTACCGGAGTGGGGGGGGGGAGGAGAGTTTAAATACCTGCTCCCCGCGAGCGCCACCGCCTCCTTTGCCATCCCCCATCTCAATGGCTTGAAGTCAGGGGGTCGGGGGTCCAGCAAAGGAGAGTCCCCGGTGGGTTTAGACTCCACGGAGCCAGATTTTACTCTTGCAAAAAACCCAACAGGTTGGTTGGGATGGATGGAGAGTGTTCTTTTTTTAAAAAAAGAAGAAGAAAAAAGATAAACGCGTCCCGAATCACCAGGCAATGGGGGAAGTGCGGGAGTTTGCAAAGTTGCGCCTTGCCGAGAAAACGGGGAGCAGAGGAGAGGAGTGTGGGGAAGGAGAGCCTGCGTGCATTCCTAGCTCGTGGGATCGGAGTGCGCTGCACACTCGTGCCAAGAGAGGGGAACGACACCCAGAAGGTATCTGAGAAGGGTTGACTGAGAAATCCGGAGCGAACTTCTCCTGTGCTTCAAATACACAACCGTTTTTTTCATTGTGCCTTGCGGGGGTCGAGAAGAGATAAAGTTTTGCTTCGCATGGAAGCTGGGTCCTCTCTATCCAGCCTTGACCACCTTCAAATGGGGCGGTTAGCTTTCTTACCCCCTCTCCCGTGCCGTTCCGAAACCATTTCCAGCATCTAAGGGGCGGAAAGCTATCCATTTGGGAAAGCGGCCCAGGCGCAGGGTTGCATTGCGCGCAAGGACAGTCCCCCGGCCTGGATACACGCGAGGGAGCGGTTCTGGCGCCTTTTGTTTGGTTGGGGCCTTTCGAAATACGCGGAAACCCCCCTGCCCGTCCACCCGCCCAGCCCAATCGGCCAATGGAATCTGTCCGAAAAGTAGCCACTCACCGGATTCCTTCCCAACTTCCACCGAACAACGCGCAACTCCCGTTCTTTTCTCCTCTCCAAACGTGGTTTTGCACCAAATGTCCAATTCTGCCTGTGAAAAGGCCAGGAACAAAATCTGCCAAAAAGTGCAAAATTAGATAACGGTAAATAATAATAGTAGCAACAACAACAACAACACTGATGATACTGATAAGGAATAATAACGAAGAATGAAGAATAATGAATAAATAATAAATTTATAAAATAATAAGTAATGAATAAACAAATAAATTTATTAAATGTTCAGTTGATTGATTTTCATGTAGTAGTAGTAAGAATAAGAATAAGAATAAGAATAAGAATAAGAATAATATTAGATTTGTATGCCGCCCCTCTCCGGAGACTCGGAGAAGCTCACAACAACAATAAACAGTGTACAAATCTAATACTTAAAAACCAATTAAAAACCCTTGTCATTAAAATAGTCACACAAACCAATCAAACCATGGTAGAAGCTAGAGGGTATATCAATTTCCCCATGCCTGGCGACATAGGTGGGTTTTCAACAACTTGCGAAAGGCGAGGCGGGTGAGGGCAGTTCTAATCTCCTGGGAAAATTGATTCCAGAGGGCCGGGGCCGCCACAGAGAAGGCTGTTTCCCTGGGTCCCGCCAGATGGCATTGCATGGCATAATAATAATAATAATAATAATAATAATAATAATAATAATAATAATAATAATAATAATAATAATAATAATAATAATAATAATAATATAGCAGCAGTGGCAGCAGCTTTGGGTACAATTCTAAAACATCTGGAGCACCACTTGATCACTTCAATGCCACCGGGGTTGACAAAATCACCATCAGTCAATTGCAAAACGGCAGTTTTCCCAGGAACAGTTTACACCCCGTTTCTTCTTACACCTCGCCTATCCCAAGTCCTTGCTACTCGATAGATGGCTAAAAACGCCCCAAACAGTCTAAACCTCTGGCTGACGGTGCGATTAACAAATATAATAAAATAATAAAAATGACAGTTACATCGTGTTCTCCCCCATTCAAGCATTCTGCAAGGGAACAGAAATCGCGATTTATTATGGTGCTCCAGCTGAGAAAATTAAACCTTAATGCTTTGTGAGGAAGGAGGGGGAGCTAAAGAAATCTCTGACTTTTTTTTTATTATTATTATTTTGAATGACCTTTCCTTTGCATAATTCCGAGGTAACCTTGCTGCGTAATTGTATTTGCACTTACAAAACGCTGCATCACAGTTCCCTTATTGGTTTGAAATTCCATTAAATATATTACAGGAGCTTCCCAGGTTAAGCTTGATTTAAATTTGCATACATTTTCATATATTTAGCAGAAATAAAAGAAGGCTTGCAGCTACCCCAAAGTCATTAAGGCAGTAAGTTCTCCAGGAAGACAGATCTGGAGTAAAATTTCGGGGAAATGAAAATGTCGCCCTAAACAAGGTGAGCTTCTCCCCACCCCCACCCCCACCCCCAAATTTGTATATTTCTGTGTGTCTCTGTTTAACCTGAACGCTCTCTTTCCGCTCCCTATTGGTTTATTGTTTTAAAACGTGGGACAAAATAAAGGCGAACACAATTTCTTGGCTACGCTTTAGAGAGGAGGTCAGCGGACAGGTGTTTTTGAAGCTAAAAGGCAGGTGGTTTGTGCAGTTTGGATTCGAAGTTTGCAATCAAAGGAAATTAGATAGATAGGTGATAGACAGACAGATAGGTAGATTTCGCTTTGGGCAAGCTTGATTTTGCTTTGGTCAACTCGCGGTCGTGGGTTTGAATCCACACTCGACCTTGGGAGAAAAGCCTTGCGCCCGAGGCTTTTTTTTTTCTCTGCAGGCGTGGAGAAAGTCCTGCAACGCGTTCCCACGAATCCGGACAGCTGGATTCCTCCACTAGAATCCGTAAAAGGGAAGGAGGGCAGAGAAAACCGGCCCAGATGGTGTGTATGTGTGTGGTTCTTTTTTTCTTCTTCTCAAAATAGGGCTGCCTTTCCATTGGGATGGGACAAAAAGGCGGCTAATATCAAGAAAGGAGTTTTTTTGGGTGGGTGAGCGCAAGGTGGCAGGAAGGCAGAAGGGATTCTTGTCCGGCCTGGCATTGCCAATGTAGTCGCGGAGGTCGGTTGGGCGAAGCCAGGAACCAAGCCGCCGCCTTGCTTTGGATAGGAGCGGAGCGCCACGCGAGCCCTTCGGCTCCCAGGGTCCCCACTCCAGACGCAAAGTAGTTAAAACCAGAACTCTGTGGGTCTCTAAGCCGACCTGGTCCTCCACGAGCCGAGGGCAAAGACGGCGCGGGTCCTTCTCTCTTCCTCCCCCGCCCCTACACACCCTTTCCCGGCTCGAAGGACCCGGGCTTGGCCCCCCAAATCAGCCACCCTTGACCCCGGGACTGGGCGCTTCCTTTCGGCTCCAACGGCGCGTTCCCGAGGCCTGTCCGACGGCGGGTCGCTTGAAAGGGTTTAAGGATGGCAGGAGTGAAAAAGTAGAGGAGTGAAAGAGAAGAGGGCGGAGGGAGAAGGGAGAAGAGAGGGGATGAGAGGAGAGGGGGAAAGCTACCCCTCAAAACGTCTGGGTGGACTTTCCGCCCATTTGAATTTTCTCTTGCCGAAAAGCAGCAACAACCAACCAATTTACTTACTTACTGGCTGACTGGCTGACTGGCTGGCTGGCTGGCTGGCTGGCTGGCTGACTGACTGACTGACTGACTGACTGACTGATTTAATTCAATTTGTATGCCGCCCAACTCCCCAGGGACTCTAGGCCAGTGTTTCCCAACCTTGGCAACTTGGAGATACATTTGGACTTCAACTCCCAGAATTCTGGGAGTTGAAGTCCAAATATCTTCAAGTTGCCAAGGTTGGGAAACACTGCTCTAGGCGACTCACAACCAAAAAAAATAAATAAAACGTACAGATATAATATATTGTACGCCGTCTTAACCCTCCAAATCTCCATTCCACTTTGGGATTTGAGCTGATGATGGGGCTGGGTGTAAATAGCAAGAATCGGGCCCTGCTCTCCAGAGGAGGCCTTGAGTATTCAAGCAAAGGCAAAGGACCTCCCCCACCCACGAAATTCAAGGGTAATCCCATTCCCCTCCCTCCTTCCCCCAAGACAAATCGCCACCCTATCTTCTTTTCTATTAAAAAAAAAAAATCTAGGCGCAAAATCTCGAGGTTAGGCGATTCATTTGCGTGTGTGTGCGTTCTTTGCCCCTTCCTCCTTTCGGTTCTCCCGATTGCAACACACACACTGCTAGAAAAATATAGGGCCAAAACCTATCTGCCTGGAGCTGATTTCCCTCCCCCCGTTTTTTTCCCCTCCACCTCCTCCCTCCCCCTTTCCCCCTTTGCATCTAAAGCTGCTCGAGTGGGTCTCTTTAGCTTTCCCCTGTCAGTCTAACTTCCCGAGTGTAACAGATGCTGTACTCGGGCGCCCTTTTCTGCGGCTCCCTCCTATTCAGCCTCGCATAGTTCGCCCCCTGATCCGGGTTTCCATAGAGAGGGGCATAAAAGGGAGGCCAGAATCGCGAATGCGTTGCCCCGTGCGGAATAAAAGGACCTCATTCAATAGGCCGACCCTGTCTCAAGGCGAGGAGAGAGAGGGAGGGAGAGAGACGGCGGCGGTGGGCGGCCGAGAGTTCCTTTTTGCAAGGGCCAGTAGCGTAACTGTTGCAAGAATCCTGGGCGACTTATTTTTCGTGGGCTCCGGAGGGAACACTGCCTTGTTCTTTAAATCTTGAGTAAGAAGAAGAAGGAGGAGGAATTTATATGTGTATGTATGTATGTATATGTATGTATGTATGTATGTACCGGTATGTATGCATACATGCATGCATACACACAAACACACATATATACACACACACACATATATATACATGTGTGTGTGTGTGTCACATGTTGTTGCTGAATTTGAAAATTAAGGGAGACTAGAATAGATCTATATACAAGTCTTCATTTTCAAATTCAGCAAAAATAATTTACACTTACATTTACATATGTGTGTGTGTGTGTATGTGTGTGTGTGTGTATCACATGTTTTTGCTGAATTTTAAAAATTAAGGGAGACTAGGATAGCACTATTTCGGCCTTGTTCTGGCCTCATCAGCTAGCCATACCCTTACTGGGATTTGATCCTGGGGCTTCTGCGTTGTAAGGCGGAGAATTAATATATCTCTATCTCTATCTCTACCTCTACCTCTACCTCTGTTTGTCTGTCTGTCTGTCTGTCTGTCTATCTATGTATCTATCTATGTATCTATGTATCTATCTATCTATCTATCTATCTATCTATCTATCTATCTATCTATCTATCTATCTATCTATCATCTATCTATCTATCTTTCTATCTTTCTATCTATCTATCTATCTATCTATCTATCTATCTATCTATCTATCTATCTATCTAATCTGTAGATTGTTCTGAGTTCAGGTTTTACCCCGTATAATATTTTGAGTGTCTGTTACACAGGGTAAAACCCGAACTCAGAACAATCTACATACATATACCCGTGGAAATCTACGAAAACAAATATATGTACGTACGTACGTATGTATGTATGTATGTATGTATGTGTAAATGTAAGTGTAAGTTATTTTTGCTGAATTTGCTGAATTTGAAAATGAAGCGAGTCTGATATACACACACAAACACACACCAAGAACCAATCTATGAAATCTATAAAATCTATTCGCCGTTCTTTTGCAACGCGTTTATGCTTTTTAAAATCGGGCCGTTTCCCCTGAGACTTTCTCTCCTCCTCTCACCCCCCCCCCCCGTCACCGCTCACCGCCCCCAAGGGATGAGCTTACTATCACGCTTCCCGCCCGTATACACGCCCCCTCCCCTCCCTCCCCTGAGTTGAATGAAGGAAACGCGGACCAACGGCAGAGAAAAGGCGCGCTGAGTCGGAAAGCCCCCAAACCGAGTTAAGCCGAAGGCTTTGCCATAAATCTCCCCTTCTCAGCCAGCGCGCTTAACCAAGCCTGGGCAATACATACATACATACATACATACATACATACATACATACATACATACATACATACATACATACACACACACACACACGGAAGGAAGGAAGGAAGACATAACTAACTAACTAACTAATTAACTAACTAACTAACTAACTAAACAAACAAACAAACAAACAAACAAACAAACAAACAAACAAACAAACAAACAAACAAACAAACAAACAAACAAACAAACAAACAAACAAACAAACAAACAAACAAACAAACAAACAAACAAACAAACAAACAAACAAACAAACAAACAAACAAACAAACACCCAGCCGCCGTCAGAGTTCTGTTATAACCTTGCATTGATAGTGGCGCGCGGAGGGGTGGGTGGGGTGGGGGCGGCCGGGGGCGGATTAAAGGAAGGAGTAAAAAAAAAAAGCCGCTCCACCCAGAACTGGGAAAGTCCGCGGAGGCTTTAAACGGAGCCCTTCCCGGCACGTTTCCAAGCCGAGGAAGTCCGTGGAAGTCCGTTGAGGGCTGAGTTTGGGGAGGCTGGGAGTCCGCCCGAGGTTGGGGCCGTCTTGAGCTTCCCCACCGACCCGTCCTTTTGGAGGCCTGCGCGGCGTGGGGCGGGGAGTGGGGGGGTGGGGGTGGCGAGCCGTGGGTTTGAGTGCACCTTTTTCCAGCGCCGGGCCGGTAGATTTGTGGGCGATCAGAAGAAGGTCTTGGAGACCGCAGACTGGTATGTACCCACCTGTGTGTGTGTGTGTGTGTGAGAGAGAGAGAGAGAGAGAGAGAGAGGGAGGGAGGGAGGGAGGGAAGGGGGAAGGAGGGAGAGAGGGAGAAAGGGGGGAAGGAAACAAGAGAGAGAGGGAGAAACAGAAGAGGGGGAGGGGAGGGAAGGAAACAGAAGAGAGAGAAACTGAAGAGAGAGGGAGGGAGGGAAACAGGAGGGAGAGAGAGAGAAACAGAGAGAAACGAGAGAGAGAGAGAGAAACAGGAGAGAGATAGAAGAGCGAGTGGGAGGGAGAGAAGAAAACAGAAGAGAGAGAGAGGGAAGAGAGAGAGAAACAGAAGAGGGAGAGATGGAAGGAGGGAAGGAAAGGAGGGAGAGAGAGAAACAGGAGAGGGGGAGAGAAACAGAAGAGAGAGATGGAAGGAGGGAAGGAAACAGGGGAGAGAGAAACAGGAGAGAAAGTGGGAGAGGGTGCAGGAGGGAAACAGGAGAGAGATAGAGAAGGGGAGGGAAAGAGAGAGGGAGGGAAACAGGAGGGAGAGGAAAAACTTAACAGAAAAACTGAAGAGAGAGCGAGAGAGGGAAGGAGGGAAAAAGGGGGGAGAGAGGGAAGGAGGGAAAAAGGGGAGAGAGAGAGAGAGAGAGAGAGATAAATACTGAAAGTGTGCGCCGCCTTTTGCCACATCTTTCAAAGGCGGCTTGCAAGCCTGCAAAATGAAGGTTGCCGCGGATTGGAGGGAAGGGGCTCCACTGCATTTGATTCACGGTAAACCTGCCTCAAAGGTGTACCAAGAAAACGGATGTGTGTGTGTGTGTGTTTGAGGTTCGCAGACGCGGGGTGCTGAAGGGCACTCCACTCATACAAATTATTTAGGAAAAACACATCCCCTGAAGGAGTCGCTTCCTTCCTCTCTCCCTCTCGTAGAAGGAGGCAGAAGGAGAGCCCAACAAGGCCAAACCGGAGCTACCTTCTCGAACCCTTTCTCCGGGGGCTACACGCCCCCACCCCACTCGTCGCCCTCCTGTTGCAAACTGGATGGGGCGCAATTCAAAATTGCAACTTCTTCAGAGGCGGTTGAATGGCGAGGAAAGGGGCTGTGAGGGGAAGGGCAGAAAAAGAACTTTTACTTTCTCCTCTTTTCCCCCCTGCGGGGGTGAGGTTTTAACTGGGTTTAATATGGCAGAAAGATCCCGGCGGGGCGAGGGCGGGGCAGCTGGGCGAGGTTGCGACCCCTTGCCAAGAAAAAAAACTTCGCCCTTTCGCCCAAGTTCACTGAAGGAGAGGCAAGGGGATTTCCTCGGCGGTGGGGAAAATGCAAGTATCAACAGCAATGATAACAACGAAGAAAACAGCGGCGACGACAACCATAATACTGTAATGATGAGTGGCTGTGCTTGGAAGAGAAAGAAAGAAAGAAAGAAAGAAAGAAAGAAAGAAAGAAAGAAAGAAAGAAAGAAAGAAAGAAAGAAAACAACAACAACAACAACAACAATAATAATAATAATAATAATTTATTAGATTTGTATGCCACCCCTCTCTGAAGACACGGAGTGGCTCACAACATTGATAAAATATTGATAAAATTGAACGGGTTCAAAGATGGGCTACAAAAATGGTTGGAGGTCTTAAGCATAAAACTTATCAGGAAAGACTTCATGGACTCAATCTGTATAGTCTGGAGGACAGAAGGGAAGTGGGGGGCATGATCGAAACATTTAAATATGCTAAAGGGTTCAATAAGGTCCAGGAGGGAAGTGTTTTTAAGAGGAAAGTGAACACAAGAACAAGGGGGCCCAATCTGAGGTTGGTTGTGGAAAAGATCAGAAGCAACGTGAGAAAATATTATTTGACTAAAGAGTAGTAGATGCTTGGAACAAACTTCCAGCAGACTTGGTTGGTAAATCCACAGTCACTGAATTTAAACATGCCTGGGATAAACATATATCCACCCCTAAGATAAAATACAGGAAACAGTATAAGGGCAGACTAGATGGACCATGAGGTCCTTTTCTGCTATCCATCTTCTATGTTTCTATGACAAGATAACAAGATGAAAAGTGGAGAAGGAAAAAAGAAAAGAAAAGTAATGCAATGACCTGCGAAGGAGGAATAGAAGGACTCTGGCAAAAGAAAGCAAGGATAGTATGGACAAGAAGAGGTGCCTTGGGTGCAATCCCAAAAAACAAGGGGAGCACCACTTGAAACATTTGCAGTCACTGACAAATTCGCCACTGGTCACAGAAACATAAAAGATTGATGGCAGGAAAAGACCTCATGGTCCATCTAGTCTGCCCTATTATCTGTATTTTATCTTAGGATGGATATATGTTTATCCCAGGCATGTTTAAATTCAGTGACTGTGGATTTACCAACCACGTCTGCTGGAAATTTGTTCCAAGCATCTACTCTTTCAGTCAGATAATATTTTCTCACGTTGCTTCTGATCTTTCCCCGAACTAACCTCAGATTGTGCCCCCCTTGTTCTTGGGTTCACTTTCCTCTTAAAAACACTTCCCTCCTGAGTCTTATTGAACTCTTTCACATATTTAATAAATGTTTCGATCATGTCCCCCCCTTTCCCTTCTGTCCTCCAGACCAGTGTTTCCCAACCTTGGCAACTTGAAGATATTTGGACTTCAACTCTCAGAATTCCCCAGCCAGCGTCTGCTGGCTGGGGAATTCTGGGAGTTGAAGTCCAAATATCTTCAAGTTGCCAAGGTTGGGAAACACTGCTCCAGACTATACAGTCGATTGCAAAAGGCAATTTTACTTAGAACAGCTTACATCCTGCCACTATATTTATAACATCACCAAACATCCACATCTGGCTATCCCGAGGTCCTTGGGAAAGACTTGACAGGTGGACAAAAGTGCCAAATCCAGTCTGAACTTTTGGATGATTGGTGCGAAGAAATCAATATGGCTTGTTATTAACAATTGTCAAAGAGGAAGACAGAAGAGTCCGCATTGGCAGTGCCTTCAGAAAGTAAACTAGAAGAGAAAGCAGAATAGAAGGCAAATGTAACTGGAGGAAATCACAAATATATATTTATATTAAACATATACACAAAGGCCTCCAAATAGCAATGGAATGACTGAGGCAAAAGAAAGAATAGTACCAATAGCAATTAGGTGCCTTGGGTGCATCCCCAAACAACTGGAGGAGCACTTGATCAGCCTCGGCATTGACAAGAAATCACCATCAGTCAATTGCAAAAGGCAGCTTGACTTGGGAGCAACTTACATCCTGCCACTTGAGGTGGGCAACACCATCAAACAGCCATACCTGTCTATCCCAGATGCTTGGGAGGGACTCAATAAATGGACAAAAATGCCCAAATCAGTCTGAATCTCTGCCTCACTGGGGGAACAATCATAATACGTATTTCTATTTTATTTCATTATATTATAATATAACATAACATAATATAACATAATGTAATGTAATGTAATGTAATGTAATATAATATATAACATAACATAACATAACATAATATAACATTATATTATATTATATAATATTATATAATATTATATCATATCATATCATATCATATCATATTATATTATATTATATTATATTATATTATTATATTAATTATATTATAATCTCCGGAGAGGGGCAGCATACAAATCTAATTATTATTATTATTATTATTATTATTATTATTATTATTATTATTATTATTATTATTATTAAATATAATTAATGATATGGTATGGCATGGCATGGTATGATATGGTATCATATCATATCATATCATAATATTATATTATTATATTATGTTATGTTATGTTATGTTATATTATATTATTATATTAGGATGCTACTTTATAGATTATTGTTCAAAATCTTTTTGGAAGCCATGTGAGTATTCTTGGGATATGAGTGTGGGCATTGATTTTGGTTAAATCTGGATTAGATCTGAAGGATTCACCCTGGAAATCAAAGCAGCTGTAAGCCCAGCCAGAACACACACACGCACAAAATGAGTTTGAAATCTGGCAGAACCCATCCATTTTTATTTGCACTCAAAGGGCTTAAGAGTAAATCTGCTTTGTAAACTTGGCCACTGTCTGGGAACTTTGGAGGCGCTGGCTTCTTCTCGGGGCTTCTGTCCATTTCAGCACCACCAGAGCCTGATGCTCTTGGTGGATTCCTCTTGCAGCCTTTTGAAGACTCTGCACCAGTGGTAGCTTCTGAATGCTCTTTCAGGGCAGCCCCATGTGGAGCACATCGCAGTAGTCCAGATTTGAGATGACCAGGGCTTAAATGGCTAAATGTAGGGATTTGTATATGAAGTGAGGAGGAGGAAGAGAAAGAGAACTGGAGAGGGAATAAGAGAAGAAGGGGGAGGAATGAGAGGAGGAGGAGGAAGAGAAGGAGGAGGGAGGAGGAAGAGAAAGGGGAGAAGGAGCAGGAGAATAAGGAGGAAGAAGAGAAAGATAAGGAGAGGGGAAGAAGGAGGAAGAGGAGAAGGACTAAGAGAAGGAAAGGAGGAGAAGGAGGAATAGGAGGAAGAAAAAAAGAAGGGGGAGAAGGAGAAACAAGAGGAGGAGGAGAGGGGGAGGAGGAGTGGGAGGAGGAGGAGGAAAAGAAAGAAGGGGAAGGAAGAATAAGAGGAAGGGAGGGAGGAATGAGAGGAGGAGGAGGAGGGAGGAGGAATAGGAAGTGGAGAAGGAGGAGGAGGGAGTGAAGAAGGAGCAGGAGAAGAAGGAGGAGGAACAAGAAAAGGATAAGGAGAGGAAGAAGAGGAGAAGGACTAAGAGAAAGAAGGGAGAAGGAGGAAGAGGAGGAATAAAAAAGAAGGGGGAAGGAAAAGGAGGAACAAGAGGAGGAGGAGGTAGATGAGGAGGAGGAGGAGGAGGAAGAGGAGGGGGAGGAAAGGAGGCATATGTGTTCATTTGGGAATAAATGAGATATTATCATGTTCACCACTGCATCTGGTGGGCTAAGGGCTGAAATTTTTAACCCTTCTCCATGTGTTGCATTGCAATAGGTTCTGGCCTGAAATCATGTTTCCTTTTGTATCTTGGCTTTTGGAGCAGATACCGAGTGGGGCCCTGAGTATTCATGACTAGAATCTCATGCCTGGAGATCAAACTTTCTTAGGTCACCCTGTCTTCTAAGCTGACCTGGGATCCTGCCTTTTTCTGCCTTTTCATCACCTGCTGCTTCTCCAAAGTGATCAGAACTCGGCTAGTAGCAGCAATTTGCCAGCCAACCTAGTGAATTAGAAAACTTCTCTCTCTCTCTCTCTCTCTCTCTCCATCCCTCCCTCTCTCTCTCCCTCCCTCCCCCCTTTCCCTCTCCCTCCCTCTCCCTCTGTTTAATTTATGTTTTATCGTTGGTTTAGCCTTCTGATTTGATTGCCTTAGTAATGCAGGTTGCCTCCAGCTGCTGATGGCACAGCTTTAATTCTGTTTTAAAGGTCATGTAAACATGCGCCGGTAGCAGAAGGAATGCAAATCCAATCTTTCTTTTCCCCCCATCCCATAATAATGGAGCCTCCTGTTCAGCCTTTGCCTGGAAAATGAACAGGAAGATGCCCTAAAGATGAGAAAGAAGAATGACACGTAGGACTACAATCCTGGCAAGACGTAGTTCTTATCTCTACTCCTGCAAAGAAAGTAATAATTGCAGAAGCTACTACTGCTAGTAGTAGCCCAATTTCTTTTCTTTTATAATGATTGTGTGATATAAAGATTGGGAGATCTTTGCAGTGGCTACTTTCATAATATTATAACGTGTTCCTTGACCAACCTAGCAAATGAATATATATATATAAAATAATAATCTGGATTTTAATCTGGGTTAGGTTATCTTTAAAATTGGTTATTTTGTGTGTATGTGGGTAAGAAGGAGAGAATTTGTACACTGTATGAAGAGAAAAACTTTCATCTGATAAGGGAACAGTGCCGTATTAACAGGGTGGGGTTGGCCTGAGAACTTTTCCTGCCCTTCTGTTGGTCAGCTGGCCTGCATCTTCTGCTTGGAATGTCTTCTAAGTTAAAATAATGTGAAATAGAGACAGACAACAGGAACAGCCACATAAAGCAATGAATTCTAATCCTGCCTTTGCAATGAAAGTTGGGCCAATTATCAGAAGCTGATGAGATCTAGTGCCCACCTGGATGTCTTTGGCCAATCACCAGGAGATGGTGGGTTCTAGTACCACCTTCACCTGGAAAGTTGGCTTGATGATGTTGGGCCAATCACCAAAAGATGGTGAGTTCTAGTCCCACCTTCACTGGGAAAGTTGGCTCCATGACATTGGGCCAATCACCAGGAGATGGTGGGTTCTAGTCCCACCTTCACCAGGAAAGTTGGATCGATGACGTTGGGCCAATCACCAAAAGATGGTGAGTTCTAGTCCCACCTTCACTGGGAAAGTTGGCTCCATGACATTGGGCCAATCACCAGGAGATGGTGGGTTCTAGTCCCACCTTCACCAGGAAAGTTGGATCGATGACGTTGGGCCAATCACCAAAAGATGGTGAGTTCTAGTCCCACCTTCACTGGGAAAGTTGGCTCCATGACATTGGGCCAATCACCAGGAGATGGTGGGTTCTAGTACCACCTTCACCTGGAAAGTTGGCTTGATGACGTTGGGCCAATCACCAAAAGATGGTGAGTTCTAGTCCCACCTTCACTGGGAAAGTTGGCTCCATGACATTGGGCCAATCACCAGGAGATGGTGGGTTCTAGTCCCACCTTCACCAGGAAAGTTGGATCGATGACGTTGGGCCAACCACCAAAAGATGGTGAGTTCTAGTCCCACCTTCACTGGGAAAGTTGGCTCCATGACATTGGGCCAATCACCAGGAGATGGTGGGTTCTAGTCCCACCTTCACCAGGAAAGTTGGATCGATGACGTTGGGCCAATCACCAAAAGATGGTGAGTTCTAGTCCCACCTTCACTGGGAAAGTTGGCTCCATGACATTGGGCCAATCACCAGGAGATGGTGGGTTCTAGTCCCACCTTCACCGGGAAAGTTGGCTCAATGACTTTGGGCCAATCACCAGGAGATGGTAGGTTCTAGTCCCACCTTCACCAGGAAAGTTGGCTCCATGACATTGGGCCAATCACCAGGAGATGGTGAGTTCGAGTCCCACCTTCACCAACTTTAGACATGAAAACTGCATGGGTTTCATCCATCGAAGAAGTCAAGTCAATGATGTAACTGGATTCCATCTTTCACTGGGGAATCTCCACAACCTCATTTCCGAAAATAATGAAAGTGGGAAGGGAACAATTTTACCTCCCTGACTTGAAATATTTTATATTTGAAACCTGAATTTAAAGGTCTACAGAGATTTTCAGTCATCCAGGTCATGGTCATCCCAAAGGTGATTTTTCAAGAGGCAACTGCACTTTTTTTTCTTTGAACGTTTCTCTTCTTCATCCAAAAGCTTCTTCAGCTCTAGCTGATGAAGCTACTTGGATGAGGAGCAAAGTGTCTTCAACCCCCCCCCAAAAGTCCAATTACCTCTTGAAAAAACACCTTTGGGATGACCTAAATTTAAAAAGCCCACTTTTGTTTCTTTTATTCTTATCTTCCCTTTCAGAGGTCACTTAGGAAAGCTGGCTGCGTTAATTTTCTGTGGTTGGGGTGGCAAACTACTTCAGGATTCTCTCTTTCCTGCTTAATTGATTGATTGATTGATTGATTGATTGATTGATTAATTTGACTTTTATGCCACCCAATCCCGAAGGACTTCTTTATTTCAAAAAGTGGGATGTGTCCCCAGCTATCCATAACCTTAAAGGGATTTGAACCTGGGGAGCAGCTTTAACCTCTAGAGCCGCGGCACATTTTTTACATTTACAAAACCATGGGGCACATTTGGGGGGGGGGGGGGCTAAAAAAAGTTTGGACAAAAAAATTATCTCTCTTCCTCCCTTTCGCTCTATTTCTCTCCCTTCCTCTTTTTTTCTCTCTTCCTTCTTTCCTTTTTTTTGCTCTCTTTCTCCCTCCCTCCCTCCCTCCCTCCCTCTATGTTTTTCTCTCTCCCACCTTCCCTCCCTCCCCCCTCTCTCTCTTGCTTTCTTTCTCTCTTGTCCTCTTTCTCTCTTTCTCTTTCTTTCTCTCTTTCTCTTGCTTTCTTTCTCTCTTGCTCTTTCTTTCTCTCTTTCTCTTTCTTTCTTTTGTTTTCTTTCTCTCTCTGAGCTTTGCGGCACACCTGACCATGTCTCGCGGCACACTAGTGTGCCACGGCACACTGGTTGAAAAACACTGCTCTAGACCACAGGTTCTCCTCTCCTCTGCTTGTACCAGGGAAGAGTGATATGTTTTTTTCTGTCGAATTAACCTGGCGTACCCAAATATGCAAGGGAGCATACTGCTTCCTTTTTGCCTCTTGCGTCCTCCAGGGGTCATATCCAAGGCAGTTAAACTTTTATAGCCAACAATCTATATTCTATATGTGTAACATATATTTGCTGATAATGAAAAAGGAAAGGAGACAAGTATAGATCTGTTTCAAGCTGTTTTGCTCTCATCAGCTAGCCATACCCTTACTGGGATTTGAACCTGGGGAGTTCTGCCTGTAAGATGGTAGCTTTAACCTCTAGACCTCTCTCTCTCTCTCTCTCTCTCTTTGTGTGCACAGATTATATATAATGTTTTTCTGTTGTCACCTTGTATGCCCAAATATGAAAGGGAGCATACTGCTTCCTTTTGCTTTTCAGCCCATTCCAGGGGGCCATGCAGGGTACAAACCATATTCTCAAACTTACAAATAACTGATAAAGAAATAAAGGGAGATTAATATAGATCTATTTCAAGTTATTTAGGTCTCATCAGCTAGCCATTTCTTTCTGGGATTAGAACTTGGGCTGTTTGCCTTGATAGGCAATGCTTTTACCCTCTAAGCCACAAGTTCTCCTCCCTTATCAGCTGAGCCAGGGGAGGGATTTAATGTTTTTCTGTCACTTGGTATACCCCGCTCAAGGGGCCATCCAGGCTACAAACCTGGAACTTGTGGCTTTTAGGGGCTAAAAGCACTGTCTAACAAGACAAACAGCCCATGTTCAAATCCCAGGAGGGAATGTCTTGCTGGTGAGAGTTAAAATAGCTTGAAATACTAGTCTCCCTTTATTTCTTTATCAGTTCTTTGTAAATTTGAATATATATGAGTGGTGGAACATCCTTGCTTAGACAAAGATGGAATACAGTCTACAAATCAATATGAGATAAAGTCAGCAGGGGTGATCCATCAACTTTTACATCTGAGAAAGCTGCAATGCTTTCAGTGAGACTACCCTAATGCATCATCATAAGGTGGCCTGGTGCAATCTGGTTGGAATTTCATTCTTTGGTTGAAGGGCAAGAGCACAGGGAGCCTGCCTCTAAACCAGACAATGGGGGCATTGATGGATCTTTTGCAACTTTATTTTATTTTATTTTATTTTATTTTATTTTATTTTACTTTACTTTACTTTACTTTACTTTACTTTACTTTACTTTACTATACTTTATTTTATTATTTTATTTTATTTTATTTTATATTTTATTTTATATTTTATTTTATTTTATTTTATTTTATTTTATTTTATTTTATTTTATTTTATTTTATTTTATTTTATTTTATTTTATTTTATTTTATTTTATTTTATTTTATTTTATTTTATTTTATTTTATTTTATTTTATTTTATTTTATTTTATTTTATTTTATTTTATTTTATTTTATTTTATTTTATTTTATTTTATTTTATTTTATTTTATTTTATTTTATTTTATTTTATATTTTATTTTATTTTATTTTATTTTATTTTATTTTATTTTATTTTATTTTATTATTTTATTTTATTTTATTTTATTTTTTCATTTATTTATTTATTGGATTTGTATGCCACCCCTCTCTGTAGACTCGGGGCGGCTAACAACAATAGTACAAAACATCATGTAAATCCAATACTAAAACTAATACTAAAACAATTAAAAAACCCTTATTTATAAAACCAAACATACATACAAACAAACATACCATGTTCAGTTCCCCCATGCCTGGCGGCAGAGGTGGGTTTTAAGGAGCTTACGAAAGACGAGGAGGGTGGGGGCAATTCTAATCTCCGGGGGGAGTTGGTTCCAGAGGGTTGGGGCCACCACAGAGAAGGCTCTTCCCCTGGGGCCCGCCAAACGACATTGTTTTGTTGACGGGACCCGGAGAAGGCCTACCCTGTGGGACCTAACCGGTCGCTGGGATTCGTGCGGCAGAATGCGGTCTCGTAGATACCCTGGTCCAGTGCCATGAAGGGTTTTATAGGTGATGACCAACACTTTGAATTGTGACCGGAAATTGATCAGCAACCAATGCAGACTGCGGAGTGTTGGTGTTACATGGGCAATTTTGGGAAAGCCCATGATTGTTCTCTGTTTACAATTGCAAATGTCCTTTAAAGCAGAATTCCCCAATTTTAGGATTGGCTATGGGGTAGGGGGAGGGGATGCTTGTCCACTGATCACAGAAGTGGGGCATGTACTTCTACACTCACCTGTGCTCACCTGCTGGTTCTGAATGGCTCACGGCCCAATTGTGGGCTGCGATCCAGGGGTTGGGGACCCTGGCTTTAAAGGCTACCACACAAAGAGTACATTACAGTTCACAGAGTCCTTGACCCAAAACCACTGTTCAGAGTTACAGTGCCGTGGGAAAAAGTGACTCAAGACTGACCTTCACCAACCATTGCAGCATCTACATTGTTGCAGGATCAAAATTTGGGCACTTCAGAACTTGCAGCATCCACAAAGAAGAGGGAGTCAAGCTATTGTCCAAAGCACCTGAAGGCAGGACAAGAAGCAATGGGTGGAAACTAAGAGAAGCAATCTAGAACTAAGGAGGAATTTTCTGACAGTGAGAACAATTAATCAGTGGAACAACTTGCCTTCAGAAGTTGTGGTTGCCCCAACACTGGAAGTGTTTAACCAGAGTTTGGACAATATTTGTCTGAAATGCTGTAGGGTCTTCTGCCTAAGCAGGGGGTTGAACTAAATGACCTCCAATATCCCTTCCAACTCTGTTTATTTCTTCTTCTTCTTCTTCTTCTTCTTCTTCTTCTTCTTCTTCTTCTTCTTCTTCTTCTTCTTCTTCTTCTTCCTCTTCCTCTTCCTCTTTTTCCTCCTCTTCCTTCTCCTCCTCTTCTTCTTCCTCTTCTTCTTCCTCCGCCTCTTCCTCCTCCTCCTCTTCTTCTTCTTCCTCCTCCTCCTCTCTTCCTCCCCCTCTTCCTTTCCTTCTCCGTCTATCCCATGGTCACATGGTGGTCATTAGTGACCCCCCCCCAGCCAATGCTTGGCAAGCAAAGTCAATGGGGGGGGAGTCAAATTCACTTATTGACCATGTGATTCACTTAATGTCTGGGGCCAAAAAAGTCCTAAATCTGGCCATGACTCATTTAATAACCACCTTGCTGAGCAATGGAAATTCTGGCTCCGATTGTGGTTATAAGTCAAGGGCCACTTGCAGTCTGATCTGGATATCAGTATCTGGGTGGTGAATGAAGACATCTAGCCTCACGTTATCAAGGGCTGCCTTGCTTTGAATCTCCTGTTAGCTCAGGCCATTGGCCACAGTAGCTGGAGCTCATGGAAGCTGTCATCTTAAGGATGATCTATTGAACTTGGTGGACAAAATGCTCTTTTGCTTCACTCCTACTCTCATTCTCCATCACTGCAAATCTAGATAGAATTGAAACTATGTGAAAGTATTTGTATATCTTTTCTTAGTGATCTTTCTGAATGAAAATATAAATTGTAACTGTTCACCGATTCCAACAATAAAGTTATTGTTTAATTATTATTTTTTAAAAAAAGGACGTTGGGTAAAAATGTTTACATTTGTTTGACATCAGGCTGACTTGCTGTTGTCTCCTGCCACCTGGCCTTATTTGATGGATCATCTGTACCCAGTCCTCGCTGCTGCATCCTGACCTCTGACCTCCAACTGTCAGTCTCCGTAGACAATGGTAAAGGGATACTGGAAGTTGTAGTTCAGCAAGGTTTGGAGAGATGCGGGTTTCTTTAATCGGATTTTGGAGAAGTTTCTCCTGGTCGCTTTATCTGACGCCCTCTATTTCTAAGGTCAATTCTTAGAGAAGAAAAGCCATTAGGAAGAAACAAACACTCCATCTAAGACTGATCATTATTGGGCACTGTTATAATGGGAAAACGCTGGAAATTCCTCCGTCGCAATTCTTTGCAAATTTCGGTGGTGGGGCTTGAGCTGGTATAAATAGAACTTAATAAGAAAATCTGGCTTAATTTTAGGAAGGATGCTCCATCTCTTTCTCTCCTTGCTATAATTGAAGAAATCATGTGCCATTGTTGGATATAAAAGGTATAATTTTGCAATTTGCCTTTAAGGCAGTTTCTAATCATAAAATAGCACTGCGTCTTTGGAAACCTCTAGCAATAGGGGAAAAAAACCTAGGTTGACTAGGGAGAATGGGAACTGTAGTCCAACTCTTGTGATCCAATCAGGAATGTCAGAAACTCTACACTTCTTAATTAAAGTCAAATGAGATATAATTTAAACAAACAAATCTATAATAAAGGAGATACAGTGATACCTCATCTTACAAACGCCTCGTCATACAAACTTTTCAAGATACAAACCCGGGGTTTAACATTTTTTTGCCTCTTCTTACAAACTATTTTCACCTTACAAACCCCCTGCCGGCGGCGGGATGCCCCGCCTCCAGACTTCCGTTGCCAGCAAAGCACCCATTTTTGCGCTGCTAGGATTCTCCTGAGGCTTCCCTCCATGGGAAACCCCACCTCCGGACTTCCGTTGCCAGCGAAGCGCTCGTTTTTGTGATGCTGGGATTCCCCTGTAGCATCGCAAAAACAGAGAAGTCCAGAGGTGGGGTTTCCCAGCAAGGGGAGCCTCAGTGAAATTGCAGCATCGCAAAAACACAGAGGTCCGGAGGTGGGGTTTCCCATGCAGGGGAGACTCATGGGAATCCCAGCAGCACAAAAATGGGCACTTCGGCTGGCAAAAGGGGTGAATTTTGGGCTTGCACGCATTAATCGCTTTTCCATTGATTCCTATGGGAAACATTGTTTCATCTTACAAACGTTTCACATTAAGAACCTCGTCCCGGAACCAATTAAGTTTGTAAGACAAGGTATCATTGTATCTGATGTTTGCAAAGGCAGCTGGAAAGACAGGGGAGGTCTTTTAAACCTCTAAATAGAGGGCTACGCAGAACAAAGCCTCAGCAGAGGTTTTGTAACAATTAGACGGCTTCCAGAGGAAAAGGCAACTGTAATTCTTAACTAACTACTACAAATAATCCTCAATCTATGTCCAAATTGAGACCATAGTTTCTGTGGCTAAATAAATAAATACTTTATTTATTTATTTATTTATTTATTATTTAGATTTGTATGCCGCCCTTCTCCGCAGACTCGGGGCGGCTCACAACAAAGTGAAAACAATTTACAACAAATCTAAATTACTGTTTAAAAATATTTTAAAAACCCCATTTTCTAAACAAACATACAGACAGACATTCCATTCATAAATTGTATATGCCCGGGGGAGATGTCTCAGTTCCCCCATGCCTGACGACAAAGGTGGGTCTTAAGGAGCTTACGAAAGGCAAGGAGAGTAGGGGCAGTCCTAATCTCCGGGGGGAGTTGGTTCCAGAGGGCCGGGGCCGCCACAGAGAAGGCTCTTCCCCTGTGGCCCGCCAACCGACATTGTTTAGTTGACAGGACCCTCTAATTTTTTTGGGGGGTGGGCGGAAAAGTATAGTGTCTGAGCGGCAGTCCCTTCGGGACTGGGTGGCACAGAAATAATAAATAAATAAATAAATAAATAAATAAATAAATAAACAAACAAACAAACAAACAAACAAACAAACAAACAAACAAACAAACAAAAAACCACCCTGTTTTGCCTCAGAGAATTTCAAAATAAAATACTGTACTGTGCGTCTATAACAGTGAGCTCATAATAGGGCAACTCTATCAATATCAAAATGCCACTTAAATAGTTGAGCTAGTTTCAAACTAGATTTTGATTTTCTTTCTCTCTTCATTACTCCCATTCTTTTTCTTTCTCTTTTTCTTCCTCTCTTTTTTTCTATATGTTTCTCTCTCTTCCTCTCTCTCTCTCCTTCCCTCTCACTCTTTCCCTCTCGGTTTCTGGGCAGGTTTGGAAAACTCTGAGTTGATGATGATTTTTAAGTGAGCGATTGCTCACTGCTCAGCTTAGAGGGAACTATGGTCATTGTATGTGTATATATAGCATGCCCATACAACAAAATTCACAAGATGCCTAAAGACTAGTGTTGGGCGAACCCAACGAAGTTTGCTTTCGGCAAACTCACCTGAACTTTGCCGTGAAGTTTGGGTGAGTTCACTGAACCCGAACCTTACCCGAACCCGAACCTGAATAGCAGCAGCCCCGCTGCGGCGTCCTTTTCTGTAAAAATAAACAAGGAGGTGGGGAATTCCCCACCTCCTTTTGCTTCCTTTTATTTTTACAGAAAAGGATGCCACAGTGGCGCTGCAAGCAAAAGGAGGTGGAAACTCCCACGATGGGACTCTGGGGGGCGGGGCTTTGATGTCATGGAGACTCCTTCCTCCCGGTTTCGGCCGGCCAGGAAGTAGTCTCTGTGATGTCAAAGCCCCGCCCCCGGAATCCCTTCGGGGGATTTCCCACCTCCTTTTGCTTGCAGCGCCGCAAGCAAAAGGAGGTGGGAAATCCCACGATGGGATTCCCCACTCTCCTCCCGGGCGACAGCATTTCACGGTGTTTGACTGATTGCCGAATCCGAACCCAGACTTTACACAAACTTTTTAAAAAGTTCAGTTCAGGTTCGGCGTGCCGAACACTGCAAAGTTCGGCACGAGCCCGAACTTTGCAAGTTCGGTTCGGCCAACACTACTAAAGACCACTCCCAACACACATAGCAATCCCAAAAAAACACGCCCCGCCCACCACATATTATTATTATTATTATTATTATTATTATTATTATTATTTATTTATTTATTTATTTATTTATTTATTTATTCATTCATTCATTCATTCATTCATTCATTTATTTATTTATTTATTTATTGGATTTATATGCCGCCCCGCTCCGCAGACTCAGGGTGGCTAACAACAGTGGTAAAACAACATGAACAATCCAATTAATAAAAACAACTAAAACCCCCTTATTATAAAAAACCAAACATACACACAAACATACCATGCATAACTTGTAATAGCCTAGGGGGAAAGAATAACTTAACTCCCCCATGCCTGGCGACAAACGTGGGTCTTAAGTAATTTGCGAAAGACAAGGAGGGTGGGGGCCATTCTAATCTTTTGGGGGGAGTTGGTTCCAGAGGGCCGGGGCCGCCACAGAGAAGGCTCTTCCCCTGGGGCCCACCAAACGACATTATTTGGACGACAGGACCTGGAGAAGGCCAACTCTGTGGGAACCTATCGGCCGCTGGGATTCGTGCGGTAGAAGGCGGTTTCGGAGGTACTCTGGCCCAATGTCATGTAGGGCTTTAAAGGTCATTACCAAGACTTTAAATTGTGACCGGAAACCGATCGGCAGCCATATTCCCCACCCTAAACAACCCAAACATCTGCACAACAGATCAAGTAATACTGTCCAAGAGCTCAGTGGTGGTGACCCTTTAGTTCATTGTTAAGTGCCAGTATAGGTCTGGGATAAAAGTGGATAAATGAGGAAATGCACCCAATTTTATGATTCCTCCTCCTCCTCCTTCTTTTTGGGTCATGATTCTTAAGGAAACCACAGTAGTTGTTCAGTAATTCAGTTGGTCATTAAAGAAATGCATCTTTTTCCATGGAGTTTGCTTGTTGGAAGCTTGTTGGAAAGGTTGGAAATGACCTCCAGGATGCTGCATTTTAGCCAACACAAATAGTTGTGTAACCTCTTCTTGAAAACCTCCTATGATGGAGCACTTCTGGAGGCAAGTTGTTCCACTGATTAATTGTTCTCATTGTTAGAAAGTTTCTTTCTAAGTCTAGGTTGGGTCTCTCCTTGATGTCTTTCCATCTATTACTTCTTGTCTTGCCTTCTGTTATTTTGGAGAATAGGTTGACCTGGTCTTCTTCTTTATAGCAGCTCCTGGAACACTGCTATCATGTCATCCCTAGTCCTTCTTTTCATTAAACTAGACATACCCAGTTCCTGCAATGGTTCTTCATATGTTTAAGCCTCCAGTCCCCTAATCATCTTTGTTGCTCTTCTCTGCACTTCTTTCTAGAGTCACAACATCTTTTTTTACATCGTGGCAACCAAAACTGAATGCAGTATTCCAAGTGTGGCCTTACCGAAGCACTATAAAGTGATATCAACACTTCAAGTGATCTTGATTCTATCCCTCTGTTAATTCAGCTAAGGATTGTGTTGGCTGTTTTGGCAGCAAAAAGATGGATATTGTTATTAGGCCCCACTAGAATCAGTGCTAACGCTGAAGTGTTCTATGGATGGGTGTGCATATTTTGTATAGTTAGCCGATTAACAACATGAAATTTATTCCTTTATTTTGCTCCATTCTGAAAACATTGGCAATCTCTGCTCTAAAACGCCTAGGGAGACAGTACAGTATCTCCAAAGACTTGAATAGACCCCATGAGTTTGAAATTATCTTATTTTTGTTTTACCATCCCCAGCATCCATTGCAAAATGTATTTTAGGCCTTCCCATCTTTGAACAAACTAGCCATGCCCTAGAGATTCCAAGGCTTGTTTGAAAAATATGAAGACTCATTATAAGAAAAGAAAGTGAGACTATTGATAAAATTAAGACATGTTGGCAATTGTCCGAAGTTCCCATAGACATTGAATGAATGCAAATGTTACGAACTAGTTGCTAGAGGTAGTGGTATACAATTTGGGGGCTATAAATACAGTGATACCTTGTCTTACAAACTTAATTGGTTCTGGGACGAGGTTCTTAAGGTGAAAAGTTTGTAAGACGAAACGATGTTTCCCATAGGAATCAATGGAAAAGCGATTAATGCATGGAAGCCCAAAATTCACCCCTTTTGCCAGCCGAAACGCCCGTTTTTGCACTGCTTGGATTCCTCTGAGGTTCCCCTCCATGGGAAACCCCACCTCTGGACTTCTGTGTTTTTGTGATGCTGCAGGGGCATCACAAAAACGAGCACTTCGCTGGCAACAGAAGTCCGGAGGTGGGTTTTCCCAGCGAAGGCAGCATCAGTGAAATCGCAGCATCACAAAAACATCGAAGTCCTTGAAAACCCACCTCTGGACCTCTGTGTTTTTGTGATGCTGCAATTTTGCTGAGGCTCCCCTCACTGGGAAACCCCACCTACGGACTTCCGTTGCCAGTGAAGTGCCCGTTTTTGCGCTGCTGGATTCCCCTGCTGGGATTCCCCTGCAGCATCACAAAAACACGGAAGTCCGGAGGTGGGGTTTCCCATGGAGGGGAGCCTCAGGGGAATCCCAGCAGTGCAAAAACGGGTGCTTTGCTGGCAACGGAAGTCCGGAGGTGGGGCATCCCAGCGGTGGCGGTGGGATTGTAAGGTGAAAATAGTTTGTAAGAAGATGCAAAAAAATATTAAACCCCCGGTTTGTATCTTGAAAAGTTTGTATGGGGAGGTGTTTGTAAGACGAGGTATCACTGTACATACATATATACCAGTGGTGGTTAGCAGCCGGAACAGTCAGGTGCTCCGTCCTGGTAGAAAATTCTGGAATGTGCATGGAGCTGCGTGTCCGGTGGGCACGAGCACACTCCTGAATTAGATTTGGTTTCTGCGCATGTGAATGGTTTTTTTTGCTTCTGCACATAGATTTGATTTTTGATTTTAATTGGATTTGTATGCCGCCCCTCTCCGAGGACTCGGGGCGGCTCACAGCATGTACAGAAAAAAAACCCAGGAAACAATAATAACACCTATACCTTAAAAAGGTGTTAGAATCTTAAACTTCTAATTAAAAACTCTAAGCAAAAACTATCAATATCATTCATTCAGCAGTCAAACTAAGCATGGAGTTGGAAGAGACCTCCAAGTCTATGTATATTATGTCCACAAATGTTTATTTTATTTTATTTTATTTATTTATTTATTTGTCACTGGCTGCCAATCGGTTTCTGGTCACAATTCAAAGTGTTGGTAATGACCTTTAAAGCCCTACATGGCATTGGGCCAAAATACATCTGGAACCGCCTTCTACCGCACGAATCCCAGCGGCCGATAAGGTCCCACAGAGTTGGCCTTCTCCGGGTCACGTCAACCAAACAATGTCATTTGGCAGGCCCCAGGGGAAGAGCCTTCTCTGTGGCAGCCCCGGCCCTCTGGAATCAACTCTCCCCAGAGATTAGAACAGCCCCCACCCTCCTTGTCTTTCGCAAATTACTCAAGACCCACCTTTGTCATCAGGCATGGGGGAGTTAAGATATTCCTTCCCCCTAGGCCATTTCAAGTTATGCATGGTATGTTTGTGTGTATGTTTGGTTTTTTATAATAAGGGTTTTTAGTTTTTTTATTAAATTGGATTGTTACATGTTGTTTTTACCATTGTTGTTAGCCGCCCTGAGTCTGCGGAAAGGGGCGGCATACAAATCCAATAAATAATAATAATAAACAATTATAGGGTGATAATTTGTACATATAAAACATTAGATAAGTAATGATAAAAAGTAGACAATAGGACAGGGACGGTAGGCACAATGGTGCGCTTATGCACGCCCCTTACAGACCTCTTAGAAAGGAGGAGAGATCAATTGTAGATAGTCTAAGGTTAAAGGTTTTGGGGTTAGGAGTAGAAACCACAGAATCAGGTAGTGCATTCCAGGCGTTGATTACTCTGTTGCTGAAGTTGTATTTTTTTCAGTCAAGTTTGGAGCGGTTGACATTTAGTTTAAATCGGTTTCGTGTTCGTGTGTTGTTGCAGTTGAAGATGAAGTAGTCGTTAACAGGTAGGACATTTTGGTATATGATTTTATGAACTATAATTAAGTCGGAACGGAGACGATGGAGTTGTAAGTTGTCTAAACCAAGAATTTCATGTCTGGTGGAGCAAGGTCTTTTGTTGTGAGAAGAGGAATGAAGGACTCTTCTTGTGAAATATTTCTGGACTCTCTCAATTGTGTTGATGTCAGATATGCAATGTGGGTTCCATACAGGCGAGCTGTATTCTAGGATTGGTCTGGCAAATGTTTTGTAAGCTCTTGTTAGCAGTTCAAAATTACCAGAGAAGAAGCTGGGAAGGATTAGGTTAACAACTCTTAAAGCCTTTTTGGCAATGTTGTTGCAGTGGGCTCTAGGACTTAGGTCATTGGATATGAGTACTCCAAGGTCTTTGACAGACTGAGGGTTATCAATAAGTTCAATTCCTCCAAGTTTATATTTAATGTAATCGCTAAGTTGAAGAATGAAAGGATGCAGTATTCCAGGTGTTCTGTCGGGCTCTCTGGTAGAATCCTCCCAAAAATTCACAGGTACAAATTTCAGACACACATTCGTTTGAAAATTCAAAACAATGTTCTTTATAATGAAAATTCACTTAAACTAAGCCCTCTTTTGGTATAGCAAAGAGCACTCGTCTCCAAACAAACTGGTAATTTATACAAGTCCCTTATCAGTTCTGTGATACTTAGCTTGCAGCTGTAAGGCAATTCACAGTCCTTCTTTCACAAAGTGAAACACACTTTGCTCTGGTTTAGTTTCAAAGCGGGGAAAAATCAGCACACAAAAAGTCAAAGTCAGTAAAGCAGTCACGAAACACAACGATCAGATAATCCTCCACAATGGCCAAACCCACAGGCTGCTATTTATAGCAGCCTCACTAATTACCACAGCCCCACCCAACCACAGGTGGCCTCATTTTCTTTGATAATAATCTCTCAGTTGTTGTTGCCTATGCATCGCTCTCCGCATGCATGGCTGTATCATTAACTCTTGTTCTGAATCCAAGGAGGAGCTAGATAATTGATCTCCTTCTGAGCTGTCTGCCACACTCTCCTCCTCCCTGTCACTCATGTCTTCTTGGTCAGAGGAGCCTTCATCATCAGATTCCATGGGGGGGGGGAAACAGGCCTGCAGCATGTGGATGTCTCCCCCACATCCACAGTCCTTGGGGCAGGAGCTGGGCCAGAGCTAACCACAACACCAGGTGTTGTCTTACTAAGGCTTTATAGCAGTGGTTCTGTAGCAAGAAAGCTTGCAAAATGCAGCTAAAATTCATTTATAACCACTGCCTCGCTTAGCAACCATAAATTTGAGCTCAATTGCGGTCAGATGTCCAGCATACCGTACCTGTCCTCTTCCACCCGCACCTGGGCTGAGTCCCTTATCCTTCCTTTCCCAATTGAAAGCTCCTCTCGGCTTGTGCCCCCCCTTCCACCACTCATCACTGTTTTTCTCTCTTCCCCAGCCCCCTCTCACCGCCCTCCGCCCAAGTATTTGATCATTTCTTCAAATCCCACAGCTGAACCAATCTCTTTTCATGCGGAGGATAAAAAGAGAAGGACTTCAAAGTCAGTTCAGGTAATTAACAGCTGAGGGGAATCTCATCCAAAGGAGAGGTTCTGTTTTGCACCCAGGTCTGTTTCTCCCAGCCAGCCGGCACGAGAGCTCTTAATTCCCCATAGCATCCCGTCTGCTTCCTCCAAACAGCTTGGCCCAGGCCTCCAGTGATCACATCTGCATTTCAAACACTGGGGCTCTGGCATTCATTATTAATTAGCCTACAGTCACCCCAACCCTCCCTTCTCCGGACTCAAGTTCCAGCCTGAACACACTTATTCCTTGACCTCTATCTGAGTTTTTCTTGCGGGGAGGGGGGGTGGAGGGAAGGGGGGGTGGGAAACCGGGAAGGAGGACGTGGTAGGCCGAAGGCACCAGAATGTTTAATAATTTCCTTTCACTTGGAGCTTCGGGGAAAGAAGGAGACTTGCCTTTGCATAGGCTAGCAGGGAACGGGCAAATCGGAAGGCTGCCTGGCTGTTTGTTGACTGCAAATGCTAGGATGTGGGTTGTGTCATTTTGCTTTTTGGAAGATAGTAAGAAGGAGGGTGAGATTTGTTTTGTAGGTAACAGGTATTCCTCCCTTCCTCCCTCCCTCCCTCCCACCCTTCTTTTTCTCTTTTCCTTCCTTCCTTCTCTTTATTCACCTTCCTTCCTTCCATCCCTTCCTTTCCTCAAGCCCCTCCTTTCTCCTCTTTATTCCCCTTCCTTCTTTTTCTCTTTCCCTTCTTTTCTTCTCTTTATCTTCCCTCCCTCCCTCCCTTTTCTCTTTTCCTTCCTTCCTTCTCTTTATTCACCTTCCTTCCTTCCTTCCTTCCTTCCTTCCTTCCTTCCTTCCGTTCCTCCCTCCCTCCCCTTCCTGTTCTCAAGCCCCTTCTTTCTCCTCTTTATTCTCCTTCCTTTTCTCTTTCCCTTCCTTTCTTCTCTTTATCATTCCTCCCTCCCTTCATTTTCTTTATTTTCTGTCCTGCCCTTTTCTCTTTCTCTTTCCCTTCCTTCCTTCTCTTTATTTTCTTTCCTTCTTTTTCTCTTTCCCTTCCTTTCTTCTCTTTATCCTCCCTCCCTTCCTTTTCTCTTTTCCTTCCTTCCTTCTCTTTATTCATCTTCCTCCCTCCCTCACTCACTTCCCTTCCTTTTCTCAAGCCCCTTCTTTCTCCTCTTTATTCTCCTTCATTCCTTCCTTCCTTCCTTTTCTTATCCCTTCCTTTCTTCTCTTTATCATTCCTCCTTTCCTTCCTTTTCTTTATTTTCCTTCCTGCCCTTTTCTCTTTCTCTTTCTTTCCCTTTCTTCTCTTTATTCCCCTCCCTCCTTTCCTTCCTCTTCTCCTCCCTTTACCTCTCTCTCTCCCCCTCTCCCTCCCTTCCTGCTTTAACCTTCCTTTCTTCTCTTTCTTCCTTTCTCCCAACAGGATACTAGGTAATACATTCAATGAATTCAGTCTTTCCATTAGAAGAATTTATTAATTTAGCTATAACTCGGGACATAAATTTTCTTCCTTGCACCAAACTCTGGACTCATTGACTCAATGGCTTTTTCTACTTTTATGTTTCTGCGTCATTTAGACCATCAAGTTCTCCCTCTGAACATCTGAAGTTCAGTGTCTGCAGTTGAGAAGCAAGGCTTCCCTCCAAGAGAATTCTATATTCTGCAATCTGATGTCATGAAATCTGAATTTAGGGACGTGTGTGCATGTGTTTCCTAGGGAAAAAAATATAGAAATAAAAAGAGAGTTTAGCTTACCGCTCTTCCATAAGTTCTCCACTTAATGATTTGCAAGGTTTCTTCAAATGTAAGGTTGCATTATAATTGACTTCCCAGTTTCTTTTCATTTATTTTTCTTCCCGCTGAGTTATTGTTCAATTAGCAACCACTGGGGGTAAATCTCAGATGACCACTGTAGTAGCAAGTGTATTTTGTACTAAGATTTTGTTTGGTGTCAGATGTTAATTTTTGTTTGCCGATATTCTTTTTTCCCAAGAAAGCTTCCTAGACCTCCAATTTAGTCTCTTTAGCCACTAAGGACACCGTTATATCCTAGTGGTTCTTGCGTTTGTATTTTTTGCTGAAACAGGAGGTATTTGTACACGTTGCTTAATTCCTAAAGGAAGGATAGCAGTGGTGCTGGAAGGCCAGGCTAGTTAACGTGCTTGACATTCCTGCATTGATTTTTTTTAAAAGACTAATTTAAATACATGATCGTGCTTTTTGGAAAGATTGGCAGAATGCGCACAGAGTCCTATGCCTAAGTCCCACAACAGTCAAGAAGGTTTATCCATTCGTTTTTATGGCTTCATCCTTTCTCCACTCCAGCAGTCCCCAAACTATGGCCCGCGGGCCACATGCGGCCCACTGAGGCCATTTATCCGGCCCGCTGGTGAGTGACAAGACCACAGGGAAAGGAGAGAGAGAAAGAAAGAAAAGGGAAAGAGAGGGAGGGAAGGAAAAGTGGAGAGGAATGAAGGAGGGGAGGAGGGAAGGAGAAATGGAGGGAACAAGGAAGGAAGGAAGGAAGGAAGGAAGGAAGGAAGGAAGGAAGGAAGGAAGGAAGGAAGGAATGGAGGGACAGAGGAAGGAAGGACTGTTTTGGGGTGTGTGTGTAATTTTTTAAAATTTTTCTCTCAACATACATTCCAACAACATAGTGTACCCTCTAATTTTCCATGAATAAAATGCAGTATTTTGTTAGTAACTAATATCAATCATCAAAAAAGTTGCAAAACTTTTTTCCCCTAATTTTGTCATCCAGTTACATTCATTTTTTTAAATTAAATTTCCTCCTTAATGTTCCTTCAAAAAGTGCAACATCAATTATATTTCTAACTTATTAACCATTATGAATTTCATATATGAATTTCAGACCTTCTCCCCCCTCTAAATAGTACATTCCCATTTTGTTTTTTATTTTAAAACAAGGTATGTGTAGTGTGCATAGGAATTTGTTCATAGTTTTTTTTTATAGTCCGGCCCTCCAACAGTCCGAGGGACAGTGAACTGGCCCCCTATGTAAAAAGTTTGGGGACCCCTGCTCCACTTAATTACAGCTATTACATCTGGATAGTCCCTTCCCCCCAAAAATCCAGATGACCACTAGAGGGCAGCAAAGGGAGATCTAAAACTCAACTCTTCTCTGCCCTCTAGTGGCTGCTTTGATCTTTGCAGCCCAAAACTAAGGCGATTTTGCCTTAACGCAAAGTTGAAGTACAGTACAGCTTGCATCTGAGAAACCCCATGAAGGTTTTATGTCGTGAAACTCCAGCGATGCCCGATGGGAGTGAACACAGCTTAACTTCCGTCTGGCTCTTAGCTAAACTCCAGATCCATTATTAGGGCTGCAAATGTGTATGATTAAGTAATTAATGTAATAGATTAAAATGCATTTTGAGTGCTTAAAAATGTGCTTTTGATTAATCATTGAACAAATTTTCTCCCCCCCCCTTTTTAAAAAAATGTGATGCATGCTTGTGAAAAGAGCAGCTGAGAAGTTCCAAAGTGGCATTTCTTTCTGTTTGGAGAAAGGTTTCCCCCTTAATTCCCTGCAGTCATACAAGTTCATGCCTGCAATCATACAATTTAAGATTTAAGTATTGCCCACAAGATCATTATGCTGCAACGTCCTACCGGTCCATGACTACTTCAGCTTCAACCGCAATAACACAAGAGCACCCAACAGATTCACACTTAATATTAACCGCTACAAACTTGATTGTAAAAAATATGACTTGAACAATCGAGTTGTCGAAGTGTGGAACTCATTACCGGACTCAATAGTGTCAACCCCTAACCCCCAACATTTCTCCCTTAGACTATCCACGATTGACCTCTCCAGGTTCCTTAGAGGTCAGTAAGGGGCGTACATAAGTGCACTAGTGTGCCTTTCGTCCCCTGTCCAATTGTCTTTCCTTTATCTCATATATCATATATATTTTCTTCCTCTCATATATCTTCTCCTCTATTTTTACATATTATCTTTATTTATTCATTCATTCATTCATTCATTCATTCATTCATTCATTTATTGGATTTGTATGCCGCCCCTCTCCGGAGACTCGGGGCGGCTAACAGCAACAATACAGCAGTGTACAATAGTAGTCTGATGCTAGAAACAATTAAAAACCCATTAATATAAAAAACCAAACATACATACATACATACCATGCACAGAATTGTAAAGGCCTAGGGGGGAGAAGGTCTCAATTCCTCCATGCCTGACGGCAGAGGTGGGTTTTAAGCAACTTACGAAAGGCATGGAGGGTGGGGGCAATTCTAATGTTTGGGGGGAGTTGGTTCCAGAGGGGCGGGGCCACCACAGAGAAGGCTCTTCCCCTGGGTCCTGCCAAGCGACATTCTTTAGTTGATGGAACCCGGAGAAGATCCACTCTGTGGGACCTAACTGGTCGCTGGGATTCGTTATATATATATATATATATATATATATATATATATATATATATATATATATATATATATATATACACATACACTATATTACAGTAATATATATTACTTCATATCTACTCTCTTCCATATGTATTGTGTATTGGACAAATGAATAAATAAAAATATAATAAATAAGTCAGCATGCAAACCAAAGAAGGAACAGTATTTTTTTAAAAAGAATTCCATTCTATGCAGAAACATGCAGACTTCATCCTTTAATTAATTTGCTATGACACAATATTGCCTAAGTAAGCAAGGAGAGAAGTAACTTAGAACTAAGGAGAAATTTCCTGACAGTCAGAACAGTTGATCAGTGGAACAGCCTGCCTCCAGAAGTTGTGAATGCTCCAACCCTGGAAGTTTTTAAGCAGATGTTGGATAACCATCTGTCTGAAATAGTGTAGGTGGTGGTGGGCTCCTATGGATACGGTCAGGTACACAGTACTGGTAGCAAAATTTTGATTTTCCCCCCCCCTTCTGGGCTCTGGGTATGTTTTTCCTGTCGCAGTAAATGAGGTTGAATGTGTTTAATGTTAGAAGAGCTCTCTGTGTGTGTGTACATACACTTTAGTAGATAAGCAGGGGTGGGCTACTACCCGGATGGCGGGGGGAACGCAATGGGGTAGCGAAAATGAAGCTCCCCCCCAGACACCCAATTTGCACTGAAAGATGTGGAAACAAAATGCATAAGCCACGCCCCCAGTGTGGTAGTAAAAATTTTGGTAGCCCAGCACTGAGTGTAGGGTTTCCTGCCTAAACAGGGGGTTGGACTAGAAGATCTCCAAGGTCCCTTCCTGTTGTTCTTATTGTTTTGTTGTTATTGTTGTTGTTGTTATTGTTTTTTTAATATATTTTTTATTTTGATTGTAATACAAACAAACAAACAAAACAAGACATATAAACATACCTATATATATATACAAATTCATTTGAATTCACTTAATGATTAATACTTTACAATTCTGTTTTTGTTAATTCATTTCTTTCCCTTAAATATTAGTTCAATTTCTTCTTCTTTTTTCTATCCAATTATATAGTTTCCCCCAAACTCTATAGTAGTCCTTATTTTGTTTATTCTGTAATTCATATGTTAATTTACTTAATTTAGCACAGTCTAACAATCACCATCTCTTCATTTGGTATCTTTTCTTCTTTCCAAGTTTGTGCAAACAGCAATCTTGCTGACGTTAGTATGTGAGTTATTAAATAGCAATCCTCTCTGCTATGTTGTCCTCTGATTATTCCCAACAGATACATTTCTGGTTTTGTTTCTAATTGATAATTTAATATTTCTTCCAACCAATTTTTAATCCTGGTCCAATTTTTTTTGTTATTGTTATTGTTATTAACCTTAGGGACTGCTTATTTGGTAGCAGCTCCTACTATTAACCCAGGCTTCAATATCCTGGGTTGTATAAAGAGAGGCATGGAATCAAGAGCCTTGGTGGTGCAGTGGTTAGAGTGCAGTACTGCAAGCTGCTTCTGCTGGCTGTAGTTCATCAGTTCAAATCTCACCAGGCCTAAGCCATGTAAGGCTTTTCCCTTTCTCCTCTCCTCTTCCCTCCTGTTCCCTTCACCTCCTTCTCTTCTCCCCTCCTCTCCCCCCTTCCCTTCATCTTTTATTTATTTATTTTATTTATTTATTTTGTCCAATACACAATGAGGGTTTTAGTGGGTATATATCTATATACACATAGTAAAACACATGATGAAAGTTATAGAGGAGATACTCATAGTAAAATATATCTAAGAAATAATAGAAAAGAAGATATAGTAATAGAACATATCAATGAAAGAATAGAAGAAGAGATATAGGAATAGAAGAAAGGTATAGGAGATATAGGAGAGCAATAAGACAGGGGATGGAAGGCACTCTAGTGCACTTGTACTCGCCCCTTACTGACCTCTTAGGAATCTGGAGATGTCAACCGTTTGTAATCTAAGGGTAAAGTGTTGGGGGTTTGGGGATGACACTATGGAGTCCGGTAATGAGTTCCACGCTTCAACCACTCAGTTACTGAAGTCGTATTTTTAACAGTCAAGTTTGGAGTGGTTAATATTCAGTTTAAATCTGTTGTGTGCTCTTGTGTTGTTGTGGCTGAAGCTGAAGTAGTCCCCGACAGGCAGGACGTTGCAGCATATGATCTTGTGGGCAATATTTAGATCATGTTTAAGGCGTCTTAGTTCTAAGCTTTCTAGACCCAGGATTGAAAGTCTAGTCCCCTCCCCTTCTCCCCTCTCTCTTCTCCCTCCTGTCCCTCTCCTCCCCTCTCCCTCCCCTCTTTTTGCCATGCTCAAGCCTTCTCTATCGATCATTGCCCTCAATTTCCACCCTCCCCCTTCTTGGCAGTAAAACCAGGCTCCCTTGATTGCCGGCAAAGGGAGGTGGGGGGGGGGGGGAAGCCTTAGCATAATTTGGCATGCTTTTGGCACCCATCCAACCTGCCTCCCTGCCAGGCGAAGGATTTCTCTGCACGTGTGCGACTCCAGAATTGCCAGTGCCAGAAATTGTATCTCTGCAAGCGTATTGCCTGTGCCTCTTGGCCTTTGGGTTCCGCCTCACCGGGGCCTTTCCCAGCCCCTGTTGCGATCGGCCTATAGAACCTGCTGGCGGAAGGGAGAATGGCTGCCTTGCCACCCCCCGAACCTCTGACCCCTTTGTGTCTGCCAACGGATCCTCGCTGGCAAACGCTCCGTGTGTAAACAGCATCCAGATTTGGCTTCTTCATTCGTCGAGCTGAGTAAAGGCCGCCCGGCCCTTTGACTTGTTTTTCATGCGTGTGACGTGTCGTATCACAGGTTTTGCTTTGGGTTTTCAGGGATGTACGTGTGTGTAGCTCAAATGGATCCTTAACACAGTGATTTTCAACCTTTTTTGAGCTGCGGCACATTTTTTACATATACAAAATAATAGGGCACCTTGAGCGGGGGAGAGTGGGGGGGGGCTAAAAAAAGTTTGGACAAAAAAAAATTCTCTCTCTCTCTCTCTTCCTCCCTTTTGCTCTATTTTTCTCCCTCTTTCTCTCTCTTCCTTCCTTCCTCTCTCTCTCCATCTCTCTTTCTCTCTTCCTTCCTTCCTCTCTTTTTTGTTCTCTTTCTATCTCTCCCTCCTTCCCTGCCTCTCTTTCTCTCTCTCTCTCTTGCTTTCTTTCTCTCTCTCTCTTGCTTTCTTTCTCTCTCTCTTGCTTTCTCTCTCTCTCTCTCTTTCTCTCTCTTGCTGAGCTTCGCGGCACACCTGACCATGTCTTGCGGCACACTGGTTGAAAAACACTGCCTTAACAGACTCCTGGCTGTCTTTTTTTTAGCAGATTGTGAAGGTACTTTGCAGCTCTGCCCTGCGTTGGCTACTCTTTCGAAAGGGAATTTCTCCCCTCTTCTCTCCCTAATGGAGGAAATGAAATGAAATTTGCATTTGTCGGAAATAGCATAGAGCCAGTAGCAGGTTGCTATCGGTACAGGTCACACCATAGCTCCGTTAGTGAAAATGGAGCATTGTGCGCACAGCTCCGAATATCCGGCGGGTGTGTGCCCAAGTGAGATTTTGCTTCTATGCATGTGCAGAGAGCAAAATAGAAACATAGAAGACTGATGGCAGAAAAAGACCTCATGGTCCATCTAGTCTGCCCTTTATACTATTTCCTGTATTTTATCTTGGGATGGATCTATGTTTATTCCAGGCATGTTTAAATTCAGTGACTGTGGATTTACCAACCACATCTGTGGAAGTTTGTTCCAACCATCTACTCCTCTTTCAGTCAAATAATATTTTCTCATGTTGCTTCTGATCTTTTCCCCAACTAATCTCAGATAGTGCCCCTTTGTTCTTGTGTTCACTTTCCTATTAAAAACACTTCCCACCTGTACCTTATTTAACCCTTTAACATATTTAAATGTTTCGATCATGTCCTCCCTTTCCAGTGAAGGGCTACCAAATTTTTTACTGTGGATATCCCTTTGCGAGGGGTAGTGCATGGATAAGGGGTAGTGATTTGCCTATTTGCCGATGACTCTAAAGTGTGCAAGAGGGTTGATATTCCTGGAGGCGTCTGTAATATGATAAATGATTTAGCTTTACAAGATAAATGGTCAAAGCAATGGAAATTGCAGTTTAATGTTTCCAAATGTAAAATAATGCACTTGGGGAAAAGGAATCCTCAATCTGAGTATTGTATTGGCAGTTCTGTGTTAGCAAAAACTTCAGAAGAGAAGGATTTAGGGGTAGTGATTTCTGACAGTCTCAAATGGGTGAGCAGCGTGGTCGGGCAGTAGGAAAAGCAAGTAGGATGCTTGGCTGCATAACTAGAGGTATAACAAGCAGGAAGAGGGAGATTGTGATCCCCTTATATAGAGCGCTGGGGAGACCCCATTTGTGTCCAGTTCTGGAGACCTCACCTACAGAAAGATATTGATAAAATTGAATGGGTCCAAAGATGGACTACAAAAGTAGTGGAAGGTCTTAAGCATAAAACCTATCAGGAAAGACTCCATGAACTCAATCTGTATAGTCTGGAGGACAGAAGGGAAAGTGGGGACATGATCGAAACATTTAAATATGTTAAAGGGTTCAATAAGGTTCAGGAGGGAAGTGTTTTTAATAGGAAAGTGAACACAAGAACAAGGGGGCACAATCTGAGATTAGTTGGGGGAAAGATCAGAAGCCACTTGAGAAAATATTATTTGACTGAAAGAGTAGTAGATGCTTGGAACAAACTTCCAGAAGACGTGGTCAGTAAATCCACAGTAACTGAATTTGAACATGCCTGGGATAAACATATATCCATCCTAAGATAAAACACAGGAAATAGTATAAGGGCAGACTAGATGGACCAGGAGGTCTTTTTCTGCCGTCAATCTTCTATGTTTCTATGTTTCTATTAGATTATTCTGTCAAAGGCACCCTTTCTCTGATCGTTCCCTGACAGGTAAGGAATGCTCATCCATGCGACCAGACATTGACTTTCCACATCGCAGAAGGACAGTCAACCCACATTGATCCTTTGCTAAAATTGATAAATCCAAGTGATATTTTGTCAATGGACGCAAGCACCAAAATATGCAGTGAAACGGAGTAGGCGCTGGTACATTGCTGAGTCCTTACATCTAAATTTCATGCCACTTGCAAGGCTGATGAGTGGTCATCCTACATTTATTTATTTATTCATTCATTCATTCATTCATTCATTCATTCATTCATTCATTCATTCATTAGATTTGTATGCCGCCCCTCTCCGAAGACTCGGGGTGGCTAACAACAATATAAAAAGACAACGTAAACAAATCTAATATTAAAAACAATCTAAAAAACCCCAATTTAAGGAACCACTCATACATACAAACATACCATGTATAAATTCTATAAGCCTAGGTGGAAGGGAAATTTCAATTCCCCCATGCCTGATGACAGAGGTGGGTTTTAACATTCCCAAAGCTTTTTCAGATATCTCTAAAAACCAACAGCAAGAGCCTTCCTTTTCACCAACTGTATAAACTACACGCTCCTCATAATTTTCTCGCTCATTTCTGCTCTTTTCAACTCTTTCTTGGACAACTTTCCCGATTTCCCCTAGTTTCCTTGCACTGGGAATTGAGTGGAGAAAAAGAAAGAATATTCTCATTAAGTTTCATTTCCTGTGGCTTTTCCTGATCTGGAAATCACAATTTCTTTCATCCTTCTCAAATAATAAGGAAGGAAAACCAGTCCCCCATCAGAAACCGGGAGAAATAATAAAATTCAGAATGGAATGGAATAGAATAAAATATCGGAATTTAGAATAGAATAGAACAGTGATGGCAAACCTTTTTTTCCTCGGGTGCAGAAAGAGCACATGCACCAGTGCCCACACCCAGAATTCAATGCCTGGGGAGGACGAAAACAGCTTTCCCCACCCCCTGGAGGCCCTCTGGAGGCTGGAAATGGCCTGTTTCCCAACTTCCGATGGGCCCAGTAGGCTCGTGTTTCACCCTCCCCAGGCTCCAAAGGCTTCCTTGGAGCTGGGGGAGGGTAAAATGCCCTCCTCCATCTCCCAGAAGGCTCACTGCAAGTCACAAATGTCCTCCCAGAGCCTCTGTGCAAGCCAAAAATCAGCTGGCTGGCACACACATGCATGTTGAAGCTGAGCTAGGGTTACGGCTCGCATGCCAGCAGATATGGCTCCGCGTGCCACCTGTGGCACCTGTGCCCTAGGTTCGCCATCACTGGAATAGAATATCAGAAAATAGAATAGAATGGAATAGAATAGAATTGCCCAGATTCCAAGTCACCAACCATTTGATGTTTCCATTCATATCTCCTGTGATTTACTGCTCAAAATGGAGTGCTATAAAGGATAGAATAGAATAGAAAATGTGGAATGAATGGAATGGAATAGAAAATGTGGAGTGGAGTGGAATGGAATGGAGTAGAGTAGAGTAGAGTAGAGTAGAGCAGAGCAGAGCAGAGTAGAATAGAATACAAAATATGGAATGGAATGGAATGAATGGAAGGGAATAGAAAATGTGGAGTGGAATAGAATAGAATAGAATAGAATAGAATAGAGCAGAGCAGAGCAGAGCAGAGTAGAATAGAATAGAAAATATGGAATGGAATGAAATGAATGGAATGGAATAGAAAGTGTGGAGTGGAGTGGAATGGAATGGAGTCGAGTAGAGTAGAGTAGAGTAGAGTAGAACAGAACAGAACAGAACAGAACAAGTTTTTCTGAACTTCCATGTTACCCAATGGAACGTTTTTCATTCTCCAGAGCTTCAGGGATCTTCCTTGAAGCCTCCAGAGGGCGAAACAACCTTCTCCGAGGCCAAAAACCAGCTAAATAGTGAGCGCATGTCTGCTAGAGCTGACAAAGGGCAATACCTCATGTGCCCTCCAATGTGGCTCCATGTTCCACCTGTGGCACCCATGCCATAGGTTCGCCATCACTGACCTAGATAGTAGCATATACTGTCTGAGTATGGAAGCTAGGCAGGGCTAATCCTGACAGTTACTAAGTTGGAGGGGACCAGAATGGAATCCCAGGGCTGAAAGCTAGATGGAGAAGCTAAAAAAAAATAGCATTATCTGTCAATGGCAAACATCTTGTCCTTCCTTACCCCTGAAGCATACTCAAACAAATCTTTAACTTTTCAAAAAGATATCTCATTCTTCTGAATTTTTAATATTGTTTTATAAGTTGCCGGTTCTTCTAGATTCTATTTACTCTTTTTTCATTAGTTATAGGGCTGTATTGTTGTGCATTTTATTTTCATTTATTTTTTTGGTCTCTCCCTGTAGCTTCTTCGCCAGCCTTGTTATTACTGTGGCTTCACATTTACATGTTTTTTTCTCACTTGGTTTATTCTAACCTGCCTGGAGGCTCTGTAGCAAAAAGGGACATTTTGTTGATAAATAAAACATGAAATGAAAGAAATATATCATTTCGGAAGAGCCAAAGATTCAAGTGGTGTTTCCCCCCCCCCCAAATTGAGCAGAAATAGAAGTGGTTCCTTGCTAAACCCAAGTGGGGATGCAAAATGAAAACAACATTTGGTAAAATATAGTAATAGCAAAACATTATAACAACAATAACAGCAGTTTACAAAAGAGTGAGTTAAAATTAATGCAGTGGCATAAAGCATTCCTCGTTCTTTTTTCCTGCCAGTTCTTACTATATTTGAGGAACAAAATTGTGTTTTTCAGAATTTTTCCCAAGGAAAAGAAAATGTGGGTGAAATGTGACATCTACAGGGTTTGGTCCAGTAGTGGGTACTTACCCACAGTGAAGGGCTGCAAAAATTTTTACTACCACACCGTGGCTTATTGTGTGGGTGTGGCTTGATGGTCATGTGACCAGGTGGCAGGGGCTTGATGGTCATGTGACTGGGGAGTGGCTTAAAGGTCATGTGACTGTGTGGGTGTGGCTTACCGACCAAGGTAAGTTTTCAAATTGGTGCTTGGACTCTATTTCAGTTGATTAAGTCACATTATTTGATTAGATACAAAAAATAGTACAAAGTTGTTGTTAAATTTAAATCAATACACCTTTTAATATTATAGTTACTGCATAGTGGACAAAGCAAATATTTAAGTAATAAAATAGCACAACAAAGGAAAAAAGAGTATGTTATATATATAGGCCAGTGATGGCAAACCTTTTTTTCCTTGGGGGCCAAAAGAACGCATGTGCACGCTATTGTGCCTGTGCGAGTGCCCACACCCATAATTCAATGCCTGGGGTGTGTATGTGTGTGTGTGAAAACAGAGGCCCTCTGGAGGCTGGAAATGACCTGTTTTCCGAATTCCAGTGGGCCCAGTAGGCTCATGTTTTGCCCTCCCCAGGCTCCAACACTGGAGGAGTTAAAAATGCCCTCCACATCCCCTCCAAAGGTTCTCTGGAAGCCAAAAACACCCTCCCAGAGCCTCTGAGTGAGCCAAAAATCAGCTGGCCAGCACACACATGCCATAGGTTCGCCATCACTGATATAGGCTGTTCAAAATGATAGTCAACTCATCAGTTGACACTTTGGTTTCTGTGTTTGTGTGTTTTAAGTTTCAGCCTTGATATGGTAGAGATGTATACACTATATATATACTGTATATACACATGTTTTTTTGGTGAATTTTGAAAATTAAGGGAGACTAGGATAGATCTATTTCGGCCTTATTTTGGCCTCATCAGTTAGCCATACCCTCACTGGGACTTGAACCTGCAACCTTTGCCTTGTAAGGCAGAGAATTAACCTCTAGGCTACAGTATCCAATCCCTTCAGCTATGCACCAGGGAAGGGTTACATATTTTTGTGTCGAATCATATTGTATAGTATTTATACTATATTTCTCTATCTTTACATAGCTTGTATAGGTATGTTTGTTTACGTTGCATGTTTTAATTGTAAATAATTAATACAGATATTTTTTTAAAATAGTAAAAATACTTTTCAGAACTCCGATATTGTTCTACGTACAATCCTTTTTTTAATTGATCGCATGTAAAATTCTAATTTTCTGAGATGGGGGATTTGGGGTTTTCATGAGCTGTACCCCATTATCATCACAATTATGACAAATCACAGCCTTGCATGTTATGAATATCTCTCATATATTACGTTTCACCTTTTAAGTGACATTACGGAAATAAACGAATGTTTGCACGATATTCTAATTTTTTTCGAGTTTCACCTGTGCAGTCATCACTCATTCATACCTCCGGCCGGAGTGGAGCTACTGCTCAATGGCCCTAGGCTTACTGACATGACAGACAGATCATGGGTATGTCCCCATGTGGGCCAAAAGCTGTCTGAATCCTATGGGTATTGGAAGGGATAGAAACCATAGTTCCCTCTAAGCTGAGCAGTGAGCAATCGCTCACTTAAAAATCATCATCAACTCAGAGTTTTCCAAACCTGCCCAGAAGCCGAGAGGGAAAGAGTGAGAGGGAAGGAGACAGAGAGGAAGAGAGGAAGGAAAAGAAAAAGAAAAAGAATGGGAGTAAGGAAGAGAGAAAGAAAATCAAAATCTAGTTTGAAACTAGCTCAACTATTTAAGTGGCATTTTGATATTGATAGAGTTGCCCTATTATGAGCTCACTGTTATAGACACACAGTACAGTATTTTATTTTGAAATTCTCTGAGGCAAAACAGGGTGGGTTTTTTATTTATTCGTTGGTTTGTTTGTTTGTTTGTTGGTTTGTTTGTTTGTTTGTTTGTTTATTTATTTATTTATTTATTTATTTATTTATTTATTATTTCTGTGCCACCCAGTCCCGAAGGGACTGCCGCTCAGACACTATACTTTTCTGCCCACCCCAAAAAAAAAATTAGAGGGAACACTGATAGAAACAGAAGAATTTTGTGGGGTGCTGGGGGCCAAGCCAGCTGGCTTAGAGAGTGACATTTATTGATTGATTGATTGATTGGTTTTGTTCAATATACAATGAGGGTTTTAGAGGGGTATACACATAGTAAAATACATAATGAAGGTTATAGAGGATATTCTTATAGTAAAATATATCTAAGAAAGAAGAGAAGAGAAGATATAGGAATAAAACGTATCAATGAAAGAATAGAAGAAAAGATATAGGAATAGAAGAAAGATATAGGAGAGCAATAGGACAGGGGATGGAAGGCACTCTAGTGCGCTTATGCACGCCCCTTACTGACCTCTTAGGAATCTGGAGAGGTCAACCGTGGATAATCTAAGGGTAAAGTGTTGGGGATGGCACTATGGAGTCTGGTAATGAGTTCCACGCTTCAACCACTCGGTTACTGAAGTTGTATTTTATACTGTCAAGTTTGGAGCGGTTAATATTAAGTTTAAATCTGTTGTGTGCTCTTGTATTGTTGTGGTTGAAGCTGAAGTAGTCGCCGACAGGCAGGACGTTGCAGTATATGATCTTGTTTAAGGCGTCTTAGTTCTAAGCTTTCTAGACCCAGGATTGAAAGTCTAGTCTCGTAGGGTAATAATGATGACGAGCGGGAAGGATGATGGGATGTTTTGCGATTGAGTCTATGTCGGCCTTGCTCAGACGACCCCCCCCCCAACTCGTAGCATGTCGTGGCTCTCAAGATACAGGTTCAGTGTCAGAAGTGGGCTGGATTTTGGAATTGGTCTTTTAGTTTTTAGGCGTTCGAACTCAAGCAAGCAAGCAAGCAAGCAGGCAGGCAGGCAGGCAGGCAGGCAGGCAGGCAGGCAGGCAGGCAGGCAGGCAGGCAGGCAAGCAAGCAAGCAAGCAAGCAAGCAAGCAAGCAAGCAAGCAAGCAAGCAAAGAAACAAACACAATGCAGCTTCTCTTTCCAACACCTTATTGGTTTTGTTTCGTTCCGCCCCCTTCTGCCTGTTCACAATGCTTCTCCCCTTCTCCCCCGCCCACCAACCCTTCCCTTGCCAGCCACACACACAGCTTGCTGAACGGAGACTCCATTAATTCTACATTTCCTAGATGGTATCGAAGTCACAGTGGGTTTCCACAGAAATTAATTTGTCCTGACAACAGCTCTAAAGATTGGAGTCCAGGGATAGCTTGGCTTAGTCCTTTTAAAACCGAGCACAATAATAACAACAGAGAGTTGATAAGCAGCGGTCTTAAAGACCACACAGAGGAAGGGTGGAGGGCTGGGGTTCTGCATTGGGTGGTGTTTCATGGTGGAAGGGGTTTTTTTAATCTATTGTGTCAGAGGTAGCATGTCTGATAGAAATCCAAGCGGGCTGGATAAATGTCTTTCACGAAGGCAGCATCCGATAGAATCGAGCCGGTCTTAAACAATAGACATTTGGGGTGATTTTAAAACATTTAAAATTGTTTTTCGTTGGAATGCTAAAGAATGCTACCATCCATCTCCTCCCACTTATGATTGGATGACTGTAACTTTGTGGCTGGCATCCTTTTGATTTATATTGACTGTTTCCTAATGTGATTTGATGGCTTATTGTTAAGTGTCCTTCCTTATGATTCTTGACAAATGTATCTTGTCTTTTATGTACACTGAGAGCCTATGCAGCAAAGACAAATTTCTTGTGTGTCCTATCACACTTGGCCAATTAAGAATTCTGTCCTGTCCTGTCCTACCCTACCCTACCCTACCCCATCCCATACCATCTGTATCCTTATCCTTATCTTTATCCTATTCCATCCCAACCCATCCCATCCCATCCCCTCCTTATCCGTATCCTATTCCATCCCATCCCATTCCATTCTATTCTCCTGTCCTGTCCTCTTAATTTTAATTCTCTTCTCTTCTAATTCTCTTCTCTTCTCTACTCTACTCTTTTCTTTTTCATTTCTTTAATTCTCAAAATGAAGAATGCTATTCTTCATTGAGTAATACGTGTCTATGGGGAGATGTCCATCTGTCTGTCTGTCTGTCTGTCTGCCTGTCCATCGGCGTGTTAGAGACAGTCCTCCATTTACAACAGTTCATTTAGTGACTGTTTTGAAGTTACAGTTACTGCGCCCACGAAGAGCCATGGTGGCACAGTGGTTAGAGTGCAGTACTGCAAGCTACTTCTGCTGATCACCGGCTGCTAGCAGTTTGGCACATCGAATCTCAGTAGGTTCAAGGTTGACTCAGCCTTCCCTCCTTCTGAGGTGGGTAAAATGAGGACCTAGATTGCTGGGGGCAAGAGGCTGACTCTGTAAAACTGCTTAGAGAGGACTGTAAAGCAATGTGAAGCGGTATATAAATCTAAATATTTTGTTTGTTTGTTTATTTATTTATTTATTTACTTATTTATTTATTTACTTATTTACTTATTATTTACTTACTCACTCACTCACTCACTCACTCACTCACTTATTTATTTATTTATTTATTTATTTATTTATTTATTTGAATTGTATGCTGCCCCTCTCCACAGACTCGGGGCGGCTCACAACAATAATAAAAACAATATATCACAAATCTAATATTAAAAAGTCTCTAAAAACCCCTTATTTAAAAAGCCAGACGCACACACAAACATACCATGCATCAATTATATAGGCCAGGGGGAGATGTCTCAATTCCTCCATGCCTGATGGCAGAAGCTTTCGAAAGGCAATCCTAATCTCTGGGGGGAGCTGGTTCCAGGGGGTCAGGGCCACCACAGAGAAGGCTCTTCCCCTGGGTCCCGCCAGACAATATTGTATAGTCGACGGGACCCGGAGAAGGCCAATTCTGTGGGACCTAACCGGCCGCTGGGATTCATGCGGCAGAAGGCGGTCCTGGAGATATTCTGGTCTGATGCCATGGAGGGCTTTATAGGTCATAACCAACACCTTGAATTGTGACCGGAAACTGATCGGCAACCAATGCAGACTGCGGAGTGTTGGTGTGACATGGGCATACCTTGGGAAGCCCATGATTGCTCTCGCAGTTGCATTCTATTGTTATTGCTAATAATGGCACAGAAATAAGCGACGTGATCTGTTTCCTGCCCCAATCCTATGAATGTTGCAGCCTCCCCTGGGTCATGTGATAAAATTCAGACCCTTGACCCATATTGATGACCGCACTGTCCCGGAGTCACATGATCCCCTTTTGCAACCCCCCTGAAAAGCAAAGTCAGTGGGGGAAGCCAGGTTCACTTAGCAACCGTGTTACTGTCGTGATTCACTTAATGACTGTGGCAAGAAAAGTCATAAAATGGAGCAGAACTCATTGAACAAATGTCTCCCTTAGCGACAGAAATTTTGGGCTCAGTTGTAGTCATAACTCAAGGACTATCTGTAATGCGTAGCCTAGATTTCAATAATGTTTTTCCTTGGTTTTTCTTGCTTATTTAGTTTCCTGATCTTCTTAGAAGGTAACAATCCACATAAATGTGTAGAAGGTCACGAAGGGTTTTTTTTCTTTTCTAAATGACATCCTGTGTTTTTTGTCACATGCGGTTGTGCAGGAAGAATTCTCAAGTCATTTTACAACAATAATGAAAAACAACCCGCGGGCAGGGAAATGGACTAACTGTAGAATGGAACTATTCTGGTTAATAATTACATTCTTTTAAGTGTAAGAGTCTAACAATGTTGTGTTTCCCATCCTTTGGTATATGCCTGAATATAACCCAGAGAGAGAGACAAATGGATTTCTCCCAAGTTGTTGTTATTATAGTTGCTGTTGATTTTGTGAAATGAAAAGTATATTGTGTCCCTGTGCATCTTTTCATTCAATATGCAGTAACCTTGGCTGAATAATCGGGAAAGTTTTAAATGGGTTGCCGTTTATCAATATAAGAAATCTTGGCGCTTTGAAGAATTGTGAGTTAGCGGATTGTCGATAAAATCCATTTTAGAAGATTTATGAAAAAAAAGGACCATAATATTGCCAACGGATTACCTTATAAAACAGGAGGAATGCTGTAAAACTTTCCACCATTTATCCATAGAAAGTAGCATGAGAAAATTATGTATTGCATGCAGCAAATTATACATGTCAGTGCAAATATGCTTCCAGAAAACCCACTTTCCCTTCTTGTTTTGGGCAAAAATAAAGTCTGATTTTGCTTTTAATAACCTAAACCCATTAATGACGTAAGGAATATATAACTCTTCTTAAAAGCAAGGCGTTAATCTGCTTGACATGAAGGGATTCTCTCCCCTGATAGTCTACTATTAAATATTAATGTAATAATATCCTCACAATTTAAAGTTCATCCACGCTGAAAAGTTAGCTTTCTAAAGATCTCCACTCAAAACAAACGAACAAATCTGAGTGAAAGAGCTGGATCAATCTGTTCTTTTCTGCAAGTAGACCAGAGTTATGCACTGGAATTGTTAGTCTTAAATGCATGTCCCGATTCAAGAAAAAAATGATTTTTGAGCTTGATTGGGTGAGAATACAAGACTCGTGCTGCCTTGTTTTCTGCCGGGCTCTCTGGTAGGAGCCTCTCAAAAATTCAAGGGTACAAATTGCAGACACACACACATTTGAAAATTCAAAACAATGTTCTTTATCACAAAATTCAAAATAAACTAAGCACTCTTTTTGTATTGCAAAGAGCACTCGTCCCAAAACAACAAGGGTAGTCTGTACAATTTCCCTTAAGCAGTCATTAAGTACTTAGCTAGCAGCTGTGCAGAAACTTCATACCCCTTCTTCTTCCAACGAAGTGAGACACACACACACACATTGCTCTGCTTTGGTTTCAAAGGCGTGAAAAATCAACAAAGTCCAGAAAACAGCAACACACGATTCCTGAAGAACTGCAATCAGATACTCTTTCACAACCGCCAAACCCACACGCTGCTATTTATAGTAGCAGCCCTAATTACTGGAGCCCCACCCAACCACAGGTGGCCTCATTTTCTCTTGTAATAATCCTTCAGTTGTTGTCTCCTATGCATCACTCTACGCATGCGTGGATGTGTAATTAATTCTTGTTCAGAATCCAAAGATGATACAGATGATTGATCTCCTCCTGGGCTGTCTGCCAAACTCCCCTCTTCCCTGTCACTCATGCTTCCTTGGTCAGAGGAGGCTTCATCGGCAGATTCCATCGGGAGCAAAACAGGCTGCGGCATGTTGATGTCTCCCCTACATCCACCTGCACATTCCTTGGGGCAGGAGCTGGGCCAGAGCTAACCACAACAACTTGTAAGGGCAGAGAATAGAATAGAATATCAGAATTTAGAATAGAATAGAATGCTCAAGCAGGAGAACCAATATTTCTGACAAGTGGCTGACTAGTCTCTCCTTAAAAAGCTCCAGTGATGGAGTACCCAAACTTCTAGAGGCAAGCTGTTCCACTGGTTAATTATCCACAGTTTGCTTCTGTCAGTACAGTGGTACCTCTACCTAAGAACGCCTCTACTTTCAAACTTTTCTAGATAAGAACTGGGTGTTCAAGATTTTTTTGCCTTTTCTCAACAACCATTTTCCACTCACAAAGGCGAGCCTCCAAAACTGTAACCAGAAAAGGGAGGGAGAAGCCTCCGTGGGGCCTCTCTAGGGATCCTGTAGGAGGAAACAGGGCCAGAAAAGGCAGGGAGAAGCTTCTGTTGGGCCTCTCTAGGAATATCCTGGGAGGAAACAGGGCTAGGAAAGGCGGGGAGAAGCCTCTGTGGGGCCTCTCTAGGAATCTCCTGGGAGGAAACAGGGCCGGAAAAGATGGGGAGAAGTCTCCGTGGGGCCTGTCTAGGAATCTCCTGTGAGGAAACAGGGCCAGAAAAGGCTGGGAGAAGCCTCTGTGGGGCCTCTCTAGGAAACTCCTGGGACGAAACAGGGCCTCCACCCTCCCCATGGTTTCCCCAATCGCACGCATTATTTGCTTTTACATTGATTCCTATGGGGAAAATTGCTTCTTCTTACAAACTTTTCTACTTAAGAACCTGGTCACGGAACGAATTAAGTTAGTAAGTAGAGGTACCAATGTATACTCCACTGCTTTGAAACTCATCAAATTTGGTACTCAACACATTTCAACCTGAAACTTTTGTCCTGGGATTCATCCTTTGTTTGATAATGCACAAGCTAGAACCAGTCAGTGTTGGTTGCCTTAGACTCACTAGATTATTCCTTATGGGAAAAATCGGTTTGGTGCTCATTGTACCAGGGTAGCCATTGTGCCTCCTGGAACCAATTAATGACGAGTACCAAGGTACCTACTACTGTAATGCACTCTACATGGGGCTACCTTTGAAAAGTGTTCGGAAACGTCAGATCGTGCAGAATGCAGCTGCGAGAGCAATTATGGGCTTCTCTAAGTATGCCCATGTTACTCCAACACTCCGCAGTCTGCATTGGTTGCCGATCAATTTCCGGTCACAATTCAAAGTGTTGGTTATGGCCTATAAAGCCCTTCATGGCATCGGACCAGAATATCTCCAGGACCGCCTTCTGCCGCACGAATCCCAGCGACCGGTTAGGTCCCACAGAGTTGGCCTTCTCCGGGTCCCATCGACTAAGCAATGTCGTTTGGCGGGACCCAGGAGAAGAGCCTTCTCTGTGGCGGCCCCGACCCTCTGGAACCAGCTCTCCCCAGATATCAGAGTTGCCCGCACCCTCCTTGCCTTTTGCAAGCTCCTTAAAACCCACCTCTGTCGTCAGGCATGGGGGAATTGAAATTTTCCCTTCCCCCTAGGTTTATAGAATTTATACATGGTATGAGTGGTTCTTTAAATTGGGGGTTTTTTAGATTGTTTTTTAATATTAGATTTGTTTACATTGTCTTTTCATATTGTTGTTAGCCACCCCGAGTCTTTGGAGAGGGGCGGCATACAAATCTAATAAATACAATACAATACAATACCACATTCCTGGGATCCAGAAGAATAGCCTTGCGTGCTCTATCACCCTACCTTTGGAACATCTTACCTTCTAAGGCTGTGATGGCAAACCTGTGTCACACTTGCCACAGGTGGTGCACAGAGCCATATTGAAGGACATACACTAGCCAACTGATTTTCAGCCTTGGGAAAGGCAGTTTTGCCCTCCAGGGGCTTCAGGAAAGTTTCCCTGAAGCCCCGGAGTGTGAAAAACTACACGGGCAAACCGGAAATTTGGAAAAACATGTTATTTGTGTTTTTCCATTACTAAATGAATTAGTTTGGTGGGCATTGGAGCAATGGTATCTCTACAGTAGTAGGGCTGAAGTTTAGTCTCCTTTTTATCACATTCAAGGGAAGATTCTTTAAAAAATATATTTGCCAATTTGAGAATTAATTACCTAGCCACTTAAAACCCCGAGTCTAAAAAAAAAAATTACTTTGCAGAGAATGTAGGTAGAGAAAATGCACAGGATGTAGTAAAAGGCGAGCCAAAATGTAATTTTTGGGTGCTTATTGTGCTGGTTTCAGAAAGAGTGGAGTTACAATGGGACATATATTGTATATGATCAATACAGGTTAGAAACAAATAACTCTGTTTGTCTTTGTTTATCCAAATGTTGTTAGCTTCTGCTAAATGAAGCAGCCGAAATGGTTGAAGGAATTTAAAATGGTTTAATCATGGCTTATTAGGGTCGTTCCTAGCCACCTTTCATTCACTTCAGTACAGGATTCTTTTCCAAGGAATTGAACCTTTTTCAGTTTGGATCCAAACACGTAGAGTAACCTCTCTTTTCTGGAAATGCTTCTTTCTTTCTTTCTTTCTTTCTTTCTTTCTTTCTTTCTTTCTTCCTTCCTTTCTTTCTTTCTTTCTCTCTCTCTCTCTCCTTCCTTCTTTCTTTCTTTCTTCCTCTCCTTCCTTCCTTCCTTCCTTCTTGCTTTCTTTCTTTCTTTCTCTCTCTCTCTCCTTCCTTCCTTCCTTCCTTCCTTCCTTCCTTCTTTCTTTCTTTCTTTCTTTCTCTCTTTTTTAAGCACAGAATATTCTGTTCTGAACATTATCTCTTTCTAATGCATTTTTATATTTGATTGCAACGACTTCGGGTTTTTTGATGCTCCGATGAGATAAAGGGTCAACTTTTGGCTCTTCGCATCTGGGTTTCGTTTTTTTAATTTTTTCCCCAATTGCATTAGAATGTAAGCTTCTGGATCTTTCTTCCTGCCTCTTTCCACCAACGTGATTTCCCTGGAGAGTCATTAACATTCAGCTCACACTAGCAGTCACCTACACCGTTGAACTTGCTATCAAATAACCTTCAAAACATTACTAGTTATTATATGTCATAGGCCAGATTTATGATAAACTAACTTTGAAGGAAAGCCCTGAATCTTGAGGTCTGTCCCCCACCCGGTTCATACGGGCTTTGTTTCCCATTAACATTTATTTGCCATGTCCTTGGGTTTAATTTTTAAATTGGTTAGCTTTTACTCTTGCCCCATCCTTTATGCTGGTTTCCAAGATGGGTTTTCTCCTCCCTCTGCCCTCTTCTTAAATAACATTTCATGGTGGGATTTTCATTCTGTTCAAGGAGGGAGGGGTGGAGGAAGGGATGAAGAATTCCATACAGGTAAATCCTCGACTTACAGCAATTCATTTAGTGACCATTTGAAGTTGCAAGAGAGCTGCAAAAAAAGGGTTTGCACCAAGATTTGTGTTTGTCCTCCCTGGACCCCAGAAGTACTCTGCAAGCCTCCCAAATCCTGTGTGCACCCCATTTTTCACAAAAATGGACCCATTTTTCACCCATTCTTGCAAAAAATGGGGAACACAGAGGGTCTGGGAAGTTTGCAGAGTGCTCCTGGGGGCTGGGGGAAGGCAAAAATGCCCCTATTTCTGCAAAAAATAGCCCAATTTCATCCCTTTTGTTTGCAAAACTGGGGTGTGCAGAGGTTTTGGAAAGCCTGCAGAGTGCTTCTGGGAGCTGAGGGAAGGCAAAAATTCCCCCATTTTTTGCAAAAAAACACCCTGTTTTTTGCCTATTTCCACACAAAAATAGTGTTTTTGCCTTCCCCAGTCTCCAGGAGCCCTCTGCAGTCCTCCCAAACCTTCTGTGCACCCCATTTTTGCAAAAAAATAGGGCTCATTTTTTGCAAAAATGGGACCCGGGGAATGGGGCTTCGGGAGGCCAAAAATAGCTGCATTCGGTACATAAGATGCATCAACATTTCCACTCTCTTTTAGAGGGGAAAAAGGTGCATCTTATAGTCCGAAAAATACGGTGTGACCGTTGTTCACATTTACGACTGTTGCATAATGCCCAAGGTCACGTGATCAAAATTTTGCACATTTAGCAACTGACTCATATTTATGATGGTTGCAGTGTCCCAGGGAGAAGTCACAAGATTATCTTCTTCAACCTTCTGACTAACAAAGTCAATGGAGAAGCCGGATTCACTTATAGTAACAACCATCATATTATTAACCTAACCACTGCAGGGATTCACTTAACAATGGTGGCAAGAGAGGTCATAAAATGCGACAAATCTCACTGAAATGTTTCAACTTAACAACAGAGATTGTGGGCTCAATTGTGGTCATCGTTCAAGGACAACCTGTATTTTCCAGTTGCTCTTCACAGCTTTTTTCTTAAATATATTTTTATTATTTACATATAAATATACTGAATACAATGTAATTGTCCTGGCATTCTACTTACCATGAAATAAAGGTAAAAACAAACTAAGACACCATATTTTCGGAGTATAAGACGCAGCTTAGTTTTGGGAGGAATATAGGGGAAAAAGATTTGCCTACCAGGTGTTCTGCTGGCATGTCTCAACCACCCGTAATTACAGGGTAATTAATCCAGGAAGACACACACCACATGATAAAAGGAAAACCCAAAAGTTTTTATAAATAGAAAAACAGAAACAGCTCCCTTTTTAAATGTCAAAGGGATTTTCTGGTACATGCAAGGCACAGGTTAAATGCAGTCCAATTGCTCACCCAATAACTGGGAAATTGAGTCCAATTCTAAAGTCCAGAGAGTCCACACACACAATCCTGAACAGCAAAAACCACGATCTTCACGAAACAATGAATCAGATAAACTGCCATGAGGCTAAAACACCAGGCTGCACTTTTATCTGTAACACTAATTACAGGAGCCCCACCCAACTACAGGTGGCCTCATTTTCTCTTGTAATAATCCTTCAGTTGTTGTCTCCTATGCATCACTCTACGCATGCGTGGATGTGTCATTAATTCTTGTTCAGAATCCAGAGATGATACAGATGACTGATCTCCTCCTGGGCTGTCTGCCAAACTCCCCTCTTCCCTGTCACTCACGCTTCCTTGGTCAGAGGATACTTTGTCGGCAGATTCTACTGGGAGCAAAACAGGCCTGTGGCATGTGGATGTTTCTCCCACATCCACCTCCATATTCCTTGGGGCAGGAGCTGGGCTAGAGCTAATCACAACACCAGGTATTCATCAGGCTAGCATCTTTAGTCTGGTTAGTTTCAGCAAATCACTTTAGCCCTTGTTTAGGGCTGAAAAAACCTTCTTTGGAGGGAATACCAATGAAAACAAGCCTGCGATGACTTAAGGCTTGAAAAAATCTTATATGGAGTAGCAATGAAAAAATCCTTCAAGTCGGGAAGATTGTTAGCACCTAGCCAGAACATTTTTTACTGGCCATTACAAAGGACAAATATAACAAGGGGACAATATATTTAATGTTACATATTCTAGCAGCAGCAAGACTGACCTTCGTCCAAAAGTGGAAAAACAAATGGACCCCCTCAGAAGAAGAGATATTAAATAAAATATTGTCTTGTGCTGAAATGGACAGGTTGACACTGGAACTCAAAGATAAGGTTGAAATGGATTATTATGAAATCTATAATAAAAGGTACCACTGGTTGGAGATGGGGAGGAATGTTGTGATAAAGGATTATTGATAAGTTGAAAGTGTAGAAATTTGTATGTTAGTATTCTGTGACAAATTGCAATGGAATTGGTATTGATGTAATCTTCACAGACAAAAGAATTTATGTCTTTGAATAATGATAGATTGTACATACAGTACCTACATAGTGAAAAGGAACTGTATTTATTGTTAAGCTAAAAATTGATGGAAATGTTTAAACTGGAAAAGTTCAATGTTTTTAATTGTATTAATAATAAAAGACTTTTTAATAAAATAAATAAATAAAACTGAAGGCCATTCCCATTTTAATTTGAAGCAGTTCTTCAACATTTAACAAAAATCTTAAAAGAATCCCGGTATTAACTAAACTAACTTTATCAGAGAATGCTAAAAGTTTACATTTTAAGAATTAGGTGCAACCAGGGGTGGGCAGCAGGCAGGACGGCGGTGGGCAGCAGTTCCACTGGCGGAAATGAAGATGCGTGTGCAGCTCCAGCTGATCGGTGGCTATCATTTCCTGGATTAGGGGTCTCGGCTCGGCTCTCCTTTTTCCCCCTGCTGCTGCTGCATCTGCGCTCCTTGCTTTTTTCCTCTTTCCTCTTTCCTCCTTCCTGGCCTCGGACGAGCTTCCCTCTCTCCTGCCCAGCTCCCCTCCAGCCTCATGCGGCCACCTCCCACCTGAGGTGCAAGCAGAAGGTGTGGATGGAAGAGGCACTGGCAGCATTTATGCTTCTGGCAGCACCCATTTGCCTAGCTACCCAGCCTGAGGTGGGGGGGGCGACCCAGGAAGGAGAGCGCAGGAAACACGAAGCAAATTGTCACCCCAGTGAACGAAACTGGTAAGGTTGTAAGTCGAGGACTTAACAGTTCACTTGATTGGTGATGATCGCTCAAGCCACTCCCACCTGATCACATGGACGGCAAGCCACTCCTACCCAGTCACATGACCATTAAGCCACACCCACAGTGTGGCAGTAAACATTTTGGCTGCCCACTACTGGGTGCAACTATGATAGGAAGGCAGCATCAGAGCTCAACAATGTGACAGAAACAAACTCCGCAGTCCACATTTGTTGCCGATCAGTTTCCGGTCACAATTCAAAGTGTTGGTTATGACCTATAAAGCCCTTCATGGCACCGGACCAGATTATCTCAGGGACCACCTTCTGCTGCATGAATCCCAGCAACCATTTAGGTCCCACAGAGTGGGTCTTCTCCGGGTCCCGTCAACTAAACAATGTCGTTTGGCGGGACCCAGGAGAAGAGCCTTCTCTGTCGTGGCCCCGGCCCTCTAGAACCAACTCCCCCCAGAGATTAGAATTGCCCCCACCCTCCTTGCCTTTTGTAAGCTTCTTAAAACCCACCTCTGTCGTCAGGCATGGGGGAACTGAAATACTCTTTCCCCCTAGGCCTTTAAAATTTTGTGCATGGTTTGTCTGTCTGTATGTTTGGTTTTATAATAAGGGTTTTTAACTGTTTTAATATTGGATTGTTATATGCTGTTTTTATTACTGTTGTTAGCCGCCCTGAGTCTACGGAGAGGGGCGGCATACAATAAATAAATAAAATAAATAAATAAAATCAGGCTTTGGAACCAAAAGTGTTAGGAGCAGATAATCAAATCTACCATGGAGCTCCAGTCAATATCTGGAATGATGAGGAAAGTCAAGTCTAGAGCATATTTTGCATGTACCCCAGACAAACTGTTCAACCAGAGAAGCCATGAGCAAAATAAAATCTTAGGTGGCTTCCGTCTGAGATTTTATTTATATGTCTAGTATTTTTTTACTAACTGGTAGCTGTAGATTTTTTTAATAGACCTTCATTCAGGTACTAAATGTCCCATTCAGCTGCACTCAGCTTTTTGAGGTCAGACAAGGCCACCTAGGTATCATATCTAAATGGAAGGGCAAGGGTCAACAAGTCTATCAGGTCCTCCTTAACCTCATTATCAGAAATCTATCTCTTACTATTAAAGCGATGGCTTTTCTCCCAATGAGGATTGATACTTACAATAGGAATCTGTTTCACATTATAACCAGATAATTGGCGTATCTGGCTGGCTTTCCTTTTGCATCTTGGCCCCCTTACAGGGGCCATTCCAAAGCAGATAATTTTTTTTTAAAAAAGTCGACAACTATAATTTTACATGGTAATATATTTTTGCTGATAAGTGAAAAGGAAGGGAACCTAGTATAGATCTATAGCTCAGAGGTTAATATCCTGCCTTGCATGCAGAATGCTACAGGTTCAAATCCCAGGAGGGGTATGTCTAGCTGACAAGATCATAACAAGGCCAAAATAGATCTATACTAGGCTCCCTTCCTTTTCACTTATCAGCAAACACACACACACACACATATATATGATGGTCTTGGTATATTTGGGTTTCTTCCCGTGTAGGATTTAGAAATTTCTGGTGACGTTTTGACGAGGTCCCACTCGTCATCTTCAGGCTGGTGCTTCTGTCCTTGTTCTAGGATGAACACAGCGAGACCTGAGCTGCCTTCCTTCTATAAATACTGGTGGCTGGGTGTGGTTTGATGGCTCAGCAATTGCCTGCTGTGTAGAAATTTCCTGGTGAGTCAGTGGGGTAACACCTGGGATCATTGATTTAACTGAGGTATGCTGATTAGTTAATGATTGTGGATTAGGGGTGATATCCTGAGTAGTTGGAGCTTGCAGGCTACTTGGTTGTTTTGCAATGTGTGTTCTGAGTCTGGTTTCAGTTTCTATGGCTGGGATACGTTTGTTAATGAGGGCTGGTTTCCAGATGTCTGGTAGGCGGGAGGTATCATCCCGCTTGTTCATATTTTGGGGATGTTTTCTATCTGTTCTGTTTTGGAAATTAATTTAGTACTGTCAAAATCAATTTCATGTCCTGTAGTTTTGAAGTGTTGGAAAAGGGAAAAGGAAAAGGGAAAAGACCTGTACCCATGAAAATCTACGAAAAAAATCTGTGTGTGTGTGTGTGTGTTGTAACATATTTTTGCTAATAATGAAAACGAAGGGAGACTACTATAGATCTATTTTGGGCTCATTTGCCTTCATCAGGTAGCCACACCCTTACTGGGATTTGAACCTGGGGCCTCTGCCTTGTAAGGCAGTGGCCTTAGCCTCTAGGCTAGAGGCTCATCTCCTGTATCAGCTTGTTCCAGGGTCCATATAGCAGAGTGAGCTCCTGTTACTTGTCCCAGCTTCTGCCACCCTACAGTTCAAAAGCACGTAAAAATTGCAAATAGAAAAATAAGGACCCCCTTTGGTAGGAAGATAACGGCGCTCCATGTGCCTTTGGCATTTAGTCAAGCCGGCCACATGAGCACAGAGAATCTTTGGACAGTGCTGGCTCTTCGGCCTTGAAATGGAGATGAGCATTGACCCTTAGGGTCAGGAACGACTAGTACATATATGCAAGAGGAACTTTTACCTTCTACCTTTACCTACAGCCAGGAACTGTTGAATCGGAGCATCAGTCCAACTGGCCAAACATTATTGACCATTGGCTGAGGAATTCTGGGAGTTGAAGTCCACAAGTCTTAAAGTTGCTAAGGTTGGAGACCCCTGCCTTAGAAAGCTAGGGAAAAACCCCCAAACAAACCAGGAAAGTGCAGCTGGCATTTCAAGGTCTTGCGGATAAGGTCTGAGGAGAGATCTTCCCAGTTTAGTCTTAAAGGACTAAACGTTAATCTGATGGGGATGAATTGATGAGCAGGAGGGGAAAGGAATCTATAATCCTTCTGGCTTTGATGTGTCTTGCCGCCCCCACTCCCCCAAATCTGGTGTGTTGCTTAAGATACCCCAGAAGCTGTTATAAATAGCTGAAAATGGGAGATAATTCTTTTTTAAAATGTCATATCAGGAAGAAGAAAGACATATTAGCAATGAGATATATTCTCTCTCTCTCTCTCTTTCTGTCTCTGTGTGTCTCTCTCTCTATGTAAATAAAGTTGGTGTTTCTTAAAATGATAAATTAGGCCAATCATCCTCTGAGAAAAACAGATATTTGCTTTTTCCTACTGCCACTTTTTATTTTTAATGCTAGAGTTTTACCCTTTTTCCTTGCTTCATTGCTTCCTTCCTTCTTTCCTTCCCTCTCTCCCTCCCTCTACTTTCTTTCTTTCTTTCTCTTTCTTTCTTTTTCTTTCTCCCTTCTTCCCTTCCTTCCCTCCTTTTCTCTTCCGCTTCCTTCTTTCCCTCCTTTCTCTCTCTCTCTCTCTTTCTTTCTCTTGCTCTCTCTTCCTTCCTTCTTTCTCTCCTCCCACTCTTCCTCCCTCTCTCCCTCCCTCCCTCTCTCCCTCCCTTCTCTCCCACTCCCTTCTCTCTCCCTTTCCCTCCCTCTCTCCATTCCTCCTCCTCCCTCTCTCCCTCTCTCCCTTCCATCCTCCCTCAATATTTTGTTCAGAGCTAATTCAAGACTTCATTCTGTCAGCTGGCAAAAGATAGAGATATATACTTGTGTTAATTACCAGCATTTCTCCTGCTGCTCATAATTCTGCTTGCTCCACCAAAAAGCTCTTCAGAGAATGGTAGCACTCCCTCTGCACTTTCGTTGGGGGTTTAAATGTTGTCAGACGTATAAATGAACTTTGCTGTGGAGCTTTTAACTGTTCTTTACAGAAGAAGGAATGATCGTAATTATTTGGAATCTGAGTCTTCTTTCTCAGCCTGGTATCTACTATGTACTCTGGGTGATAACATCCTCCATGAGCATAAACCACGTTGGGAAGGAAATATGGGTATAATGTGCCCATCACTACTACATTCGAAACAAACAATTTACAAAATAGCCACCCTACATAACAATTCCAGGAGGCACCAAGGGCTTTCTCAATGAAAGAGAAAGAAGCATTTGATGACTTAAAAAAAAAAAAGAATTATCACAGTCGGTAAATGGTAAACATTGTTTTCTCCAAGCAATTTCTAAACAAATTATTTTATTAAATTATTTTATATTGTTAGTCCTCAACTTACAATGACCGTTCAAAGTCACGACGGTGCTGAAAAAAGGGACTTATGACCGATTTTCACACCTACAATGTTGCCGCACCTCTGTAGTCACGTGGTCAAAATTCAGACGCTTGGCAACTGGTTCATATTTTTGATGGTTGTAGCATCCTGAGGTCATGTGACCCCCTTTTGTGATAGGGGTGGGTTCCTCCCAGTTCAGACCAGATACACCTGAACTGTTAGCAACCTGCTGGTGATGCAATTTTGGTGTCACAGATCCGGTCCTGTATGCGTTGGTCAGTGCTCACTGCCATCTTTTTTTCTGAATTTTTGGCTGATTTTCCTGTGCTTTGATGGCTTCTGCTTGCTCTGTGCTTGGCAAAAGCGCTCTCGCCTGCCCCCAGGGTTAATACTGAGCTTTATTTCTTCCCCCGAAGCACAGCTGATCAGTTCCTTAGCTGTGTTTCAAGCTGAATACGCTGTCTGAGCATGTGTGTGTGAACATTATTATTATTATTAATAATAATAATAATAATAGCAACACATTCTTATTCTTATTCTTATTATTATTATTATTATTATTATTATTATTATTTTTATTATTATTATGTCGCGATGCTAACCAGTGGTGGAGGTAAGTGGAACCCACCCCTATTTTGCTAACTTTTCACAATGGGGAAGCCAGATTCACTTAAATTGTTCCATTATGATTATCATTATCATTGTGATTGTGATTAAGGCGATTATGGTGATTATGGTGATCTTCATTGGTTATTTGACTGCTATGACAATCATTAAGTGTTGTGCCACATGATTCTTGACAAATGTATCTTTTTCTTTTATGTACGCTGAGAGCATCTGCACCAAGACAAATTCCTTGTGTGTCCAATCACACTTGGCCAATAAAATTCTATTCTATTCTATTCTGATGATTGTGATTGTGATGGTGAAGGTGATGGTGATGATAATAATTTTATTCACAAAAACCCCCAATAATACATAGAAACGAGATTTATATGCTGGATTTCGTATCACAAATCGAACTCTACCCAAGCGTCTAGGACTGTGTGATGTATTTTCATATGATGCGCGCAGATCCAACTGTGGAGGCCTTTTGCAACTGACCGGCCATGATTTTGTCTATGTTTATTGTTTTCAAATGCTGTCTGGGGTCTTTTGGCACAGCAGCCAGTGTGCTGATTACCACTGGGGTCACCTGTTGTAGTTCGATTTTAAGATCCTGATATTGGCTAGGTTTTTCTTGTTTTTCATCAATTTGACTGTCATCTGGTATGGTGACATCAATGATCCACGTTTTTTTTCTTTTACACAATCGTGAGGTCCGATGTATTGTGTTTCAAAACCTTGTCAGTTTGAATTCGAAAGTATTTTGGATGATGATGATGATGGCAATATATTATTATTATTATTATTATTATTATTATTATTATTATTATTATTACTGTTATTATTTTGTTGTTGTTGTTATTGTTGTTAGATAATTTAGATTTAGATTTCTATGCTGTCCTTCTCCACAGACTCAGGGCGGCTCACAATTTAGCAACAGTGGTGATTCCCCTGACAAAATCAGATCTTTTGGGTCTTCCAAACTGTGTCAAAATGGAGGTCAGAGTCACCACAGAGAAGGCCCTTCTTCTTGGTCCTGCTAGATGGACCTACTTAGGAGAAGGGACACACATAGTGTTGGATTTGAGACTCCCTGCTTGACAGAACTCAAAAGAGGCTTGACTTTTTAAACAGGGAACTTATATTTCTTCCAATTCAGCACCATCACTCCAACTCAGCAAAAGGACAGAGACAAGATTTCTGACAACCAATCTGAATGCTTTAACTTCCCCACTCGAAGGCCTTTTGTGCTTAGCCAATCAGGCTTCAGCATCAGGCTTCCTGGCTGGGTTGTTAGTTGAGGACTTTGCATTTCTGGTGGGGTGGTAAATCAAGCACTTAACACATAGCATACCCTCTCTGGTGGTAGATATAACTGGGCAAAGATAGTTCTTCAAATAAGTTTCAGTTCCTTCTCAATAGAAGGAATTAAGCACTGCTTATTAGGATAAAATGTTCTTTGGAAAAGTCTGCAATGGATTTCTGCAGTCCTTAGTCATCACAGCCGATTAAATAGTCAAAATGTGGCAATGCCTGCTGGAAAGCATAGCCTTTGCTTGAACTTTTAAGTGAAGATTTCATGATGAAGAGTAACAGTCCTTTGCAGCCGGCTATAGAAGGCTTCATAATTTTGCTAATACCCTTTTGTGATAATGCAAAGAAGAAGAAGAAAAGGAGGAGGAGGAGGAGGAGGAGGAGGAGGAGGAGGAGGAAAAGAAGAAGAAGAAGAAGAAGAAGAAGGAAGAAGGAAGAAGGAAGAAGAAGAAGAAGAAAAAGGAAGAAGAAGGAAGAAGAAGGAAGAAGAAGAATATGATCACATTGCAGCTATCCTGTGAAACTAATTCGGGTACTTTAGGAATGTCTTTTCAATGGATGTCCTTGGTTGAAGAACTGTGCACTTTGCTGTGAGAATGATGGCCCTCTTCTATTGTTTGTTCAACTTTGGGAGGCACAAATATGGAGCAGTGAGTGAGACCAAGAACAATGGTCTGACTACCAAGATTAGATTAGCCAACTATATCTGACAATGGAGTTTCTCCGTGCCATGGGAATGCGAATGCTCTGTTGGATATTGGGCATCTGCCTTCTTGACCATATTACAATTCGACAACATTTTGATATGGCACCAAATCTAGAGAGGATGAGAGAAGGCCAAATCCACTGGTATGGACATGTCTGGAGAGCAGCACCTTCCACTGTGGCCAAGACTGCCTACCAACTAGAAATCAATGGCTGGTGATCTCACAGGCATCCAAAAGAGAAATATACCATCGACAAAGATATGTGAGCCATGGGCCAGAAAAAGAAAAGGAAGAAGAAGAAGAAGAAGAAGAAGAAGAAGAAGAAGAAGAAGAAGAAGAAGAGAATTAATAGGAGGAGGGGTTGAAGAAGAAGGAGAGGACAAGGAAGAGGAAGAAGAAAGAGAAGGAGAAGGAGAAAAAAGTAATAGGTGGAGGGGAAGAAGAAGGGGAAGAGGAGGAGGAGGAAGAAGAAGAAAATTAATAGGAGGAGGGGTTGAAGAAGAAGGAGAGGACAAGGAAGAGGAAGAAGAAAGAGGAGAAGGCAAAAAAGTAATAGGTGGAGGGGAAGAAGAAGGGGAAGAGGAGGAGGAGGAGGAGGAGGAAGAAAATTAATAGGAGGAAGGGTTGAAGAAGAAGGAGAGGACAAGGAAGAGGAAAAAGAAAGAGAAGGAGAAGGAGAAAAAAGTAATAGGTGGAGGGGAAGAAGAAGGGGAAGAGGAGGAGGAAGAAGAAGAAGAAGAAAATTAATAGGAGCAGGGGATGAAGAAGAAAGAGAGGAAGAGGAAGGAGAAAGAGAAGGAGAAGGAAAAAAAGAGGAGGAAGAGGAAGGAGAAGGAGAAGAAGAAGAAGAAAATTAATAGGAGCAGGGGATGAAGAAGAAAGAGAGGAAGAGGAAGGAGAAAGAGAAGGAGAAGGAAAAAAAGAGGAGGAAGAGGAAGGAGAAGGAGAAGAAGAAGAAGAAAATTAATAGGAGGAGGGGATGAAGAAGAAAGAGAGGAAGAGGAAGGAGAAAGAGAAGGAGAAGGAAAAAAAGAGGAGGAAGAGGAAGAGGAAGAGGAAGGAGAAGAAGAAGAAGAAGAAGAAGAAGAAGAAGAAGAAGAAGAAAATTAATAGGAGGAGGGGTTGAAGAAGAAGGAGAGGACAAGGAAGAGGAAGAAGAAAGAGAAGGAGAAAAAGTAATAGGTGGCGGGGAAGAAGAAGGGGAAGAGGAGGAGGAGGAGGAAGAAGAAGAAAATTAATAGGAGGAGGGGTTGAAGAAGAAGGAGAGGACAAGGAAGAGGAAAAAGAAAGAGAAGGAGAAGGAGAAAAAAGTAATAGGTGGAGGGGAAGAAGAAGGGGAAGAGGAGGAGGAGGAGGAGGAAGAAGAAGAAGAAGAAAATTAATAGGAGCAGGGGATGAAGAAGAAAGAGAGGAAGAGGAAGGAGAAAGAGAAGGAGAAGGAAAAAAAGAGGAGGAAGAGGAAGGAGAAGGAGAAGAAGAAGAAGAAAATTAATAGGAGGAGGGGATGAAGAAGAAAGAGAGGAAGAGGAAGGAGAAAGAGAAGAAGAATGAAAAAAGAGGAGGAGGAAGAGGAAGAAGGAGAAGGAGAAGAGGAAGAGGAAGAGGAAGAGGAAGAAGAAGAAGAAGAAGAAGAAGAAGAAGAAGAAGAAGAAGAAGAAGAAGAAGAAGAAGAATAATTCTCTCACACGTCCCATGCTAAATGTACACATTGTTAGAAAGGATGTGCTAGACTTTAGAAGACAATGATAAGAAAAGAAACACCTCATTTCCCCCTCCCCTTTTCTTCCCTCTCTTAGTAGGTGCAGGCTTACATAGATTTCAATGAATGAATATTCTGCTGGAAACACTGATGAAAACATCTCGCCTAGCAATGCACATCTTTATTTCAAGATTTTCTGCTGCCAGATGCACCAAGGAGAAATCAATTAGTTTTTGAACAATTACAGTACAGCGTTAGATGTTAAAAGGACAGCTCTAGTCTTAGTGTTCAAAATCAATTGTCAAAACAATATAAAATTAATAACTCCGTAATACTGACCTCTTTTTGGGGGCGGAGGGGGGCACAGTTAAAGAGGAATTGAATGGTTTGAAATCAGGTGCCAGATTTCATTAATGTTGAGTTTTGCTTTACCGTGAACAGCCTGTAACAAGAATGATGTTCCACAAACAATGCTAATATGTTTGATGGGTTTTGCTTTGTGTTCTCTTGTGTCTGGAATGGAGTTGGGACATTATGCACCCATGTGATGCACAAGTATAATGCACATGTATTATTGTTGTGAGCCGCCCCGAGTCTTTGGAGAGGGGCGGCATATCAATCTAATAAATAATAATAATAATAATAATAATAATAATAATAATAATAATAATAATTATTATTATTATTATTATTATTATTATTATTATTATTATTATTATTATTATTATTATGTCAGTACAATACAGCAAACGAGATCACTATGCTGGATTTCGTATTTCATCACCAGTCGGGCACTTCCCAAGCACCTAGGATTGCATGATGTAGTGGCGAATTATGTTTGCCGATCCCAGTAAAGCGGCCTTTTGCAATTGACAGATGGAGATTTTGTCAATTCCGATGGTTTTCAAATGTCTGCTGAGATCCTTTGGTACTGCACCCAGTGTGCCAAGTACTACTGGGACCACTTTCACCGGCTTATGCCAGAGTCGTTGCAGCTCGATTTTTAGATCTTCGTATTTCACTAATTTCTCTAGCTGCTTCTCCTCAATTCTGCTGTCTCCTGGGATTGCGATGTCGATGATCCATACTTTCTTTTTCTCCATGATCACAATGTCTGGTGTGTTATGCTTCAGAATTCGGTCAGTCTGAAGTCCGAAGTCCCACAGTAGTTTTGCTTGCTCATTTTCGACCACTTTTTCGGGCTTATGATCCCACCAGTTCTTTGCCACTGGTAGATGGTAGTTCTGGCACAAGTTCCAGTGGATCATCTGTGCCACAGCATCATGTCTATGCTTGTAGTCAGTCTGTGCGATCTTTTTGCAGCAGCTGAGTATGTGATCGATATTATTATTATTATTATTATTATTATTATTATTAGTAGTAGTAGTAGTAGTAGTAGTAGTAGTAGTAGTACCTGGCTCAATAGCAGTAACTGTGAGAGGGATCGTGGAGTCCTAGTGGACTTAAATATGAGCCAGCAATTTGCTGCAGCTGCCAAAAATGCCAACACACTCATGGGCACTCTTGGAAAGAATCAAGATCACGCAAAGTGTTAATCCCACTTTATAATGCCTTGGTAAGGCCACACTTGGAATACTGCACCCAGTTTTGGTCATCGTGATGTAAAAAAGATGTTGAGACACTAGAAAGAGTGCAGAGGAGATCAACAAAGATGATTAGGGGACTGGAGGCTAAAACAAGGTGCAGAAAAGGGCATCAGGAATGGTCAAGGGAATGGAGCATCTCCCTTATGAAACCAGGTAGCAATGCCTTGGTCTCTTCAGCCTTGAAAGATGGCGTTTAAGGGGTGACTTGATTGAAGTGTATAAAATCATGCATGGGATAGAAATTCTTTTCTCTATCACACAATACAAGGACGAGGGGGCACTCCCTAAAGCTCATAGGTAAGAAAGCGAGGACAAATAAAGTGAAAGATTTCTTCACCCAGAGGGTCATTGGTTTATGGAATTCACTTCCAGAAGAGGTCATGACAACTGTCAACCTTGATAGCTTCAAGGCAGGATTAGACAGATTCATGGATTCCAAGTGTATCAGTGGTTATTGAAAGGGATGTCCATGTGCTGCCTCTATGTTGGTTGAGACAAGCAGGGTTCCCTTGAGTACCATTTGGGGTCAGGGGAAAGGGAGGGTCTTGCCTTCTCTTTCTGCTCAAGATCCCCATGGACAATTGGTGGACCACGGTGTGACACAGAAAGCTGGACTCGATGGGCTTTGGCCTGATTCAGCATGGCTCTTCTTATGTTCTTAACACATGAAGAACAGTTGCAGAAACTGGGTATGTCTAGTTTAATAAAAAGAAGGACCAGGGGAGACAGGATAGCAGTGTTCCAATATCTCAGGGGTTGTCACAAAGAAGAGGGAGTCAACCTATTCTCCAAAGCACCTGAGGGGAGGACAAGAAGCAATAGATGGAAACTAATCAAGGAGAGAAGCAACTTAGAACTAAGGAGAAAATTCCTGACAGTTAGAACAATTAATCAGTGGAATAGCTTGCCTTCAGAAGTTGTGAATGCTCCACAACACTAGAAGTGTTTGTCTGAAATGGTATAGAGTTTCCTGCCTGAGGGGGTTGGACTAGAAGACCTCCAAGGTCCCTTCCAACTCTGTTGTTGTCTTCTGTTCTGATGCCACCAATTTCCTATTCTGCTCCAAATGAGATTATAGAAATCTGGCAGTAGGCATACATGGGTCATTCTTCCTCCCCTTCTTTAGTGATTCTAAATCTATAGAGAGGAAAAGAAGTCAAAGTCTTAGCAAAAGATAACATCTCTTTTGAGTTGAGCTTCTCTCCTGATGACTTCATAAACTGTCAGGTGTGAAAAAAAACCAGGTCCAGGCTGAAGGTCCAATTAGACCGATGTGTTGAGAATATATTGCCTATGTGCATGAATCTTATCAACTAACAGTTGGCCCGTGCTTGGAATTAGATAAGGGTCAATGGAAATCAAGAGGAGATTGGACTTTGTTGTTTATGGCCATATAAAGATTCTAGACTGATCCCTCTTTTATCTCCGCCTCCAATTTCTCTTCCATGAACACATCCATGCAGTATTCTTGGAAACTGCATGGAAGATTCCTGCTTTGCAGTTTACCCCACATTTTGCTGTGGTTCAGCCTGAGGCTGCTCAGGGACCAGCTGTGTCTCTGCTGGCTCCATGCCCGGAGGAGGATGACAGTGAAGAGGAGGGGGCTGAATAGTCGGACGGGGGAGAGGAAAGTCAGGAATAGGACGAAGGAGAACAGCAGGAGAGCCCCGGGGGGGGGGGCTCTCCCCAGCCAGTAGCTTGGAGTCATTAGGTGATGACGCACAAGCCGTCATTGACATGCGACAGAGACGTTCAGATCAGAGAAAGGAGAAATTAAAGAAGTATTATCAGCACTGAATTAGGAACAGCTGGGCTTGGGTGTGGTCCTCCTTAGCGGGGTTTAAAAGGCAGGCAAGCCCTTGAAGCCATGTGGAGTGTTATCAATTGGAGTTACGGTGTCCTGGTGTCCTGCTTTGTTCTCGGCGTCTCTGTTCCTGGCTTGTGGCCCAGCAGTTTGGAAGACCCGTGGGAGGTGTAGGTCTGCTATCTACAGCCTCGTTTTGGCAGCAAGAATCCTGTATTGCTGCATGGACTTTTGCCTTCGTGAATATATCTGAAGATACAGCGTTTTCCTGTTTGTAAGGACATTTTCTGTTACCTGTGTTTTTTCTTGAATTTTGTAAAACTGCCTTTGCCTTTTACCGGTGTGTCTGGCTTCTCTTTTGGGTTGGTCTTGGCTTCCGGAGTGACCCAGACAGAACACGTTTTTATGCCACTTTTCAGATTTTCTGGCAGCCCAGGTTCTTCAAAACATTGAATGGAATTTTAAGAATCCAAGCATGGTGGTAGATACCTACAAGAAGACATCCAGGAGAATATACCCAAGAGAAGATGGAAGATCTGCAATCGTCCCTTGACAGTCCAATCAGTAATGATTCCCCAAAACCCTTATCTCATCCATAAGATTTTTTATTTCTCTTTTTTTTGGCAGGTGGGGGGCTCTGTCTCGATTCAATATGGAATAGGACAGACAATCTGATTGTCTCCCACCTCACAGAGTAATGTTTCACCCATCCGTGTCCACCAATTAATTGATTTTATTGGATTTTAATTATGTTGGTAAATTTCAATTTATGAGCCTTTGAGTCATGGCAAAGATTATTATCTTGAAACAGTGGGAAGAGGGAGAAAGAGAAAGTTGGAGGGTTGGACTTTAAATGCAGTCGTCCCAATGGAAACATCTGCATACCTTTTAGGAGGTCTAAACCAGGAGTAGGTTCTAACTTATCTCGCTGCCGGTTCGCTTCTTTCCATGCACACATGCATGCACAGTACAGATTTTTTCTAAAAAAGAAACCTCCCCCAAAGCCAAAAACAAGATGGTGATGCACATGTAGTGCTGGAAACTCGATTTTTATGTATATGCAGAAAAAATTTCCCCAAAAAATTTCCCCCCAAAAAATAATTCAAAAAACATTTTATTTTTTATTTTTTTAAAAAGATGGTGGCATCCCCAGATCAGCACTGATAGAACTGGTTCCGTGATGTCATTGTGATATCAGCAGTGGGTGCTACCAGTTTGGGCAAAGTCATTGAAACTGGGAGGAACCCACCTCTGGTCTGAATCCTTATTTGGTCTATTTGGAAGAATAGAGGTGCACTGTTCACCCATTTTGAGACTGTCAGAAATCACCACCGCTAAATCCTTCTCTTCTGAAGTTTTTGCTAACACAGAACGGCCAATACAATACTCAGATTGAGGATTCCTTTTCCCCAAGTGCATTATTTTACATTTGGAAACATTAAACTGCAGTTTCCATTGCTTTGACCACTTATCTAGTAAAGCTAAATCATTTGCCATATTACAAACACCTCCAGGAATATCACTCCTATTGCACACTTTAAAGTCACCGGCAAATAGGCAAAACTTCCCTACCAAACCTTCCCCTATGTCAGTTTTTAAATTTTCATTTTAGAAAGCAGTTGAGGTAGAGGTAAAAAGCTATCTCTCCTCTTCCCTCTCCTCTTTATGTAGATCCAAGCCGGAGCACATCCTAAAACCACACATACATGGGACAGTCTTTGTGATCTATTTGTTTGACTCCTGTTTATAGAGATTCTTTATGGCAGAGCTTGGGAAAACGTGTGTTTATGGTCTCAAGAGCCCAGCAGATCATTTAACTGTCATTTCTTTGATTAACCTTCACCTGACCTTGCTCCCTTAGGCAACGTTACTTCTCTTTGTTCTGCCTCCTAAAATATAAGCTTCATTCAGGTAGACGCATTTCTCTTAAAAGAAATTCCCATGTAATTTCCATAGATGTTTTCACATACTTAGAGTCTGTTGTGGTTAGCTCTGGCCCAGCTCCTGCCCCAAGGAATGTGGAGGTGGGTGTGGGAGAGACATCCACATGCAGCAGGCCTGTTTTGCTCCCTGTAGAATCTGCCGACGAAGTCTTGTTTGACCAAGGAAGCGTGAGTGACAGGGAAGAGGGGAGTTTGGCAGACAGCCCAGGAGGAGATCAATCATCTGTATCATCCCTGGATTCTGAACAAGAATTAATGACACATCCACACATGCGTAGAGTGATGCATAGGAGACAACAACTGAAGGATTACTACAAGAGAAAATGAGGCCATCTGTGGTTGGGTGGGGCTGCTGTAATTAGTGCTACAGATAAAAGTGCAGCCTGGCGTTTTAGCCTCATGGCAGTTTATCTGATTCATTGTTTCATCAAGATCATGGTTTTTGCTGTTCAGGATTGTGTGTGTGGACTTTCTGGACTTTAGAATTGGACTCAATTTCCCAGTTTTTGGGTGAGCAATTGGACTGCATTTAACCTGTGCCTTGTGTGTACCAGAAAATCCCTTTGACATTTAAAAAGGGAGCTGATTCTGTTTTTCTGTTTATAAAAACTTTTGGGTTTTCCTTTTATCGTGTGGTGTGTGTCTTCCTGGACTAATTACCCTGTAATTACGGGCGGTTGAGACACACTGGCAGAACAGAGCTGAGGTTATTTCTCCAATGTAGACAATGGGCTGGTATATTGAGGTGTAGGAAACATGTTGTTGGTTTGAGCTCTGACGTGGTGATTTGGTTGCAAGTGTTTCATCCTCATTCAAGGAGAAACATAGAAGATGGATGGCAGAAAAAGACCTCATGGTCCATCTAGTCTGCCCTTGTACTATTTCCTGTATTTTATCTTAGGATGGATATATGTTTATCCCAGGCATGTTTAAATTCTGTTACTGTGGATTTAGCAACCACGTCTGCTGGAAGTGTGTTTCAAGCATCTACTACTCTTTCAGTAAAATAATCAGTAAAATAATCTTCAGTGCGCTTTGGATTGTGCTCAATTCAAAGCACAATTCAAATCGCACTGTAGGTGTTGCATGAATGTCTCCTTGAAACATTCTCAACCAAATTGCCAAGTTCGGAGCTCAAACCAACAATATAACTACCAACCTGTTCTGACCTCTAGGCTTGCTTAGAAAGCATGAAGCAGAGCCTGTGTCCCAGTACAACCTCTTTTATTTACACGACTGTGAATTCCTTTCATTCACAGTCTGCAAGTCTTGGAAATCTTTGCAGAGGAATATTTATCAAAACCAACCTTATCTCACTTGGAATGCTGCCAAAGAACTAGTTTCCAAATGCAGGGCAAGGCAAAACATGGCACAGAGTTTATTAGAAACACAAGCAGAACTTGCCACTCTTGAAACAGTTGCCTTTTGAAAAAGCACCTTTGGGGGCAACCATGACCTGGATGACTGAAAATCTCCATAGACTTCTTCTCTCAGGTCTCCAGCAGAGATGTAGAGAATCAACACTTGTTTCTATCTCCCTCCCAGAGAAGAACGTCTAAGGATTCAACATTGAGATCAGGAGCTTAGGTGCTGTTGTGGTTGGCTCTGGCCCAGCTCCTGCCCCAAGGAATGTGGAGGTGGATGCAGGGGAAACATCAACATGTCATAGGCCTGTTTTATTGCTGACAGAGTCAGGTAGTAAAGTTTCCTCGGAAGAAGAAGAAGGCGGGGGTGACTTGGAAGATGGGAGTTTGGCAGACAGTCCAGGAGGAGATCAATCATCCTTATCATCCCTGGATTCTGAACAAGAATTTATGACACATCCACGCATGCGTAGAGTGATGCATAGGAGACAACAACTGAAGGATTATTACAGGAGATAAATGAGGCCACCTGTGGTTGGGTGGGGCTGCTGTAATTAGTGCTTCAGATAAAAGAGCAGCCTGCTGTTTTAGCCTCATAGCAGTTTATCTGATTCATAGTTTCGTCAAGATCATGGTTTTTGCTGTTCAAGATTGTGTGTGGACTTTCTGGACTTTAGAATTGGACTCAATTTCCCAGTTATTGGGTGAGCATTTGGATTGCATTTAACCTGTGCCTTGTGTGTACCAGAAAATCCCTTTGACATTTAAAAAGGGAGCTGTTTCTGTTTTTCTGCTGATAAAGACTTTTGGGTTTTCCTTCTATCGTGTGGTGTGTGTCTTTCTGGACTAATTACCCTGTAATTATGGGCGGTTGAGATACACCGGCAGAACAAGGTGCATATATTCTTTATTGGCCAAGTGTGATTGGACACAGATGAAATTTGTCTTTGGTGCATATGCTCTCAGTGTTCATAGAAGAAGAGATACATGTGTCACTAACAATGAGGTACAACACTTAATGATTGTCATAAAGCTCAAATAAGCAATGAAGAAATAATCAATATTAATAAAAATCTTAAGGATACAAGCAACAAGTTACAGTCATACAGTCATAAGTTGGAGGAAATGGATGATAGGAATGATGAGAAAAAATAGTAGAAATAGTAGTGCAGACTTAGTAAAGAGTTTGACAATGTTGAGGGAATTATTTGTTTAGCAGAGTGATGGTGTTTGGGAAAAAAACTATTCTTCTGTCTAGTTGTCTTGGTGTGCAGTGCTCTGTAGCGATGTTTTGAGGGTAGGAGTTGAAACAGTTTATGTCCATAGTGCGAGGGGTCAGTAAATATTTTTGCAGCTCTCTTTTTGACCCATGCAGTAATATTGTATATAGTATATATAATAGATAATAGAAAAGGAAAATATAAGACATGTAATAATACCTTTTCCTCTGATAATTTCAGGAAGAAATGACCAAAGAGACCCTCTACTTTATCAAACACCCTACTGAAATCAGAATATACACAAGAGCCACTAAGATGGATGTTTTGCCCCTGCTTGGAACATTATCAAGATTCCGACCATCTTATAAGGAGAAAAAAGAGGTAGGTTTTGTTTCCTACCAGATAATATTTTTTGGGCGATGGCGGGTCATTCCACAGTAATTCCTTTTAATTTCAAAATGGCAGAGAAGCAGATGCTGAAATAGCATTTGTGCCACAAAGGTCAATGGTATTGATAGAATCTTCCTTCTTCTAGCAGGTTCATCAATGAGCAAATTTAAGTGGTTTTTTTCTGAATTGGCCTCAGCCCAACTTCTTCCTCTTTTAAAGAGAGAGACTCTTCTTTAAAAAGAGAGATGTTTCTCAGACCCTACAGGTGGTCCTCAATTTACAACAATTCATTTAGTAACCTTTTGAGGTTATGCTGAAAAAAAGCGACTTATGAATGATTGTTTTTTCATATTTTACAACTATTGAAGGGTTTTAGTGGGTATATATATATATATACCCACTAAAACCCTTCATAGGTTTTAGGTTCATATACATAGTAAAATACATGATGAAGGTTATAGAGGAGATACTCATAGTAAAATATACCTAAGAAAGAATATAAAAGAAGATATAGTAATAGAACATATAAATGAAAGAATAGAAGAAGAAATATAGGAATATAAGAAAGGTATAGGAGATATAGGAGAGCAATAGGACAGGGGACGGAAGGCATTCTAGTGCACTTGTACTCACCCCTTACTGACCTCTTAGGAATCTGGAGAGGTCAACCGTGGATAATCTAAGGGTAAAGTGTTGGGGGTTTGGGGATGACACTATGGAGTCCGGTAATGAGTTCCATGCTTCGACAACTCGGTTACTGAAGTCATATTTTTTACAGTCAAGTTTGGAGCGGTTAATATTAAGTTTAAATCTGTTGTGTGCTCTTGTTTTGTTGTGGTTGAAGCTGAAGTAGTCGCCGACAGGCAGGACGTTGCAGCGTATGATCTTGTGGGTAATACTTAGATCTTGTTTAAGGCGTCTTAGTTCTAAGCTTTCTAGACCCAGGATTGTAAGTCTACTCTCGTAGGGTATTCTGTTTCGAGTGGAGGAGTGAAGGGCTCTTCTGGTGAAGTATCTTTGGACATTTTCTACTGATTAATCATCTTGGTTGCTTTTCTCTGCAATCTTTCTGGAGTCGCAACGTCTTTTTTTATAGTGTGGTAGCCATAACTGGACGCAGTCCTATTGCAATATTAGGCCAAAGTTGATTTTCCGAGGGATAGGGGCAGGGGTGGACTGCTGCCCGGACGGGGGAGGGGGGAACACAGTGGGGTAGTGAAAATGGAGCTACACCACAGAGCACCCAATTTGCACTGAAATATGTTGAGAGAAAATGCAGGGCATCCTGCATAAGCCATGCACCCAATGTGGTAGTAAAAAGTTTGGTAGCCCTTCACTGGAGATGGGCAACAAGCAAACAAAGAAAGAAAACTATATCATTTAAAAATAAATAATATTTTTTTAAAAAAATGTAATATCCTTAAATGCTTCCTGGAATGTCACAATGGTAGAACCCACATATACCTATGGGAACAATGCATACCTTTATGAGCATCTTTGGGAAAAGAAATTGGCTTAGTAGCCCTAGAGGCAAGATGTTGTGCGATCATAAAGGCTGAGAACTTGTTTTCAAATAATACAAATCTGGGTGAAAATGCCTTCACTGTTTAGGTAGTAATTCCAGAAATTAATGTCCAGAAATATTTCACAAAGAGTCCTTCACTCCTCCTCCTGCAACAAAATACCTTACTCTCCACCAGACTTGAAATACTGAAATTAGACCATTTACAACTATGTTGCCTCCAAACTGATCTAAGCATAGTTCACAAAATCATATACCAAAATGTCCTTCCTGTTAATGACTACTTCACCATCAACCGCAGCAATACAGGAGCGCGTAACAGATTCAAACTGAATTTAAATACGACTTCGGCAACAGAGTGATCAACGCCGGGAATTCACTACCTGAGTCTGTTGTTTTTTTCCCAAACCTCAAAATCTTCAACCTTAGATTGTCTACAGTTGACCTCTCCCCCATTTCTAAGAGATCTGTAAGGGGCGTGCCTACTGTTCTGTCCTATTGTCTCCTTTTATCATTACTTTCTATGTTATGCTTATATAAACTACTATCCTGTACAAAAGAAATAAAAAGAAATAAATAAACTTAGAGGCTACCTTCCCTATGATAATATTTCTTACCTGTGCTTCAGTTTGGGGAACCCTTCATCTAAATGAGAAGCCAAAACAGGAATTGGAAATGCAAAGCTTCTCAATGGCATGACCTTTGGAAATCTTGGGATTCCAACAAATTTGACTGATGAAGAGCTGGGCAACAGGGATCATTTGCCCTTTATTATTATTTTTTAAAGAAGTATTGTGGTACCTCTACTTAAGAACGCCTCTACTTAAGAACTTTTCTAGATAAGAACCGGGCATTCAAGATTTTTTTGCCTCTTCTTAAGAACCATTTTTTACTTAAGAACCGGAGCCCGGAAAAAATTCCCAGGAAATTTGAGAGCACCACGAAGGCCTAGCCATTTTTCTGCTATTTCCCCTTTAATCCTGGCCATCTCGGGCTTTTCTGGGCTGCCAGAGGAGCCTTTCGGTGGCGCTTAAGGAGGCTTTGGCAGTCCAGAGCGAACAAAGCATTTTCCTTTCTCTGGGCGCTCGGAGAAGGAATAAACCTCTGCCAGCACCCAGAGAAAAGAAACGCTCCCTTCACTCTCGGCACCAACTGTCTTCCTCCTCTTCTTCCTCCCCTTCCCCCCAACCAAATTCCGAGCTTTTATTTCTTTCCTAATGGGTTTGCATGCATTATTTTCTTTTACATTGATTCCCATGGGAAAACTTGCTTCTCCTTACAAACTTTTCTACTGAAGAACCTGGTCACGGAACGAATAAAGTTCTTAAGCAAAGGCACCACTGTATTAGCAAAATATCTCTTGCAATTATTATTTTTTTTTATTAAAAAATAAAAGCAGCATTTTGAATCCTATAAGCTTGTCATTTCCCGCCTTCCCTCCCTCTCCATTGTTCTTCTTTATTTGTATGCGATTGCTTATTTATTTTCAAAAAAAGGGCAGCTTCTCCTGCCCAAATTCTGTGCATACACCCCTGATTAAACGACTCGGAAGGTGCATGCATCAGTCAGCAAAATCAAGCAGAAAACATTATGGAGTGAAAATTAAAGGATCAAAACATCAGAGACTCTACTGTATTTGCCTGCTGTTAGACACTCAAGCATGGAAAACAGGATACAGTTCCATGGATGGATAGCTTTCCTTATTAAAAAAACCCAGTAGGATGCACAGTAGGGGAACACACTAAAACAAGCCTTTGTAGTAATTTCCTCGAAAGAAATTTCCCAAGATAGCACCTTGAAAAGCTTTTAATCTTACAGCTGGCTGATAGAGGGAGTTTTTGCTGAAGGTGGTTAAAAAGGAGGAGGAGGAGGAGGAAGAAGAAGAAGGAAGGAAGGTCCCTCTACAGGGGGCTGCCTTTGAAGAGTGTTCAGAGACTACAAATTGTGCAAAATGCAGCCACGCGAGCTATTGTGGGGCTACCAAGATCTGCTCAAATTTCAACATCACTCCGTCAACGGCATTGGTTGCCAATTGGTCTCTGGGCACAATTCAAAGGGCTGGTTATGACCTACAAAGCCCTACGTAGCTTAGGACCAGGTCACCTTTGGGACCGTCTTCTGCCTCATGCATCCCAGCGGCTGGTTAGGTCCCACAGAGTCGGCCTTCTCTGGGTCCCGTCGGCCAGACAATGTCAACTGGTGGGGCCTAGGGGGAAAGACTTCTCTGTGGTGGCCCCGGCCCTCTGGAATGAACTCCCTCCACATTTTTATTTTTTTTAATAATAAAGTTTATTAAATATTTACAATAAAATCCACACGAATATAGTACATATAGTACAACACAACGTACACACAGTTAGATTAGAAGAAAGAAAAAGAGTAGGAGAAAAGAAAAAAGTGTGAAATCAAAAAAAAAAGGAAAAATAAAGCACTCTGCTTTACCAATTACATTTGATATCGTTATTTACATTCAACCTACTCTAAGAGTAGTACATTTAATGTGCAGCTTAAGTCTAGTCCTTTTATTACTTTATTATACAGTGATCCCTCGAGTATCGCGAGGGTTACGTTCCAAGACCCCTCGCGATACTCGATTTTTCGCGATATAGTGGTGCGGAAGTAAAAACACCATCTGCGCATGCGTGCCCTCGCGCATGTGCAGATGGTGTTTTTTACTTCCGCACTTGGGAAGACCCCCGCCCAACAGCTGAGGACCCGCCTGCCCGCCGCTTGTCCGGCCGCCGTGCCGCTCGTGCCGCCGCTGCTGGCGCGAGCAACGCCGCTTCCCAGCTGAGTGGCGCGAGCAACGGCATGGGTGGGCGAAGGGCGGGCGCGCGGACAAGGGGCGCACGAGCGGCGTGGCGGCCGGACAAATGGCGGCCGCGCCTGGCGGCAGCACGAACAACACAAACAGCGTGGCGGCCGAACAAACGCACGAGCAACGCAAGCGGCGTGGCGGCCGGACAAATGGCGGCCGCGCCTGGCGGCAGCACGAACAACACGAACAGCATGGCGGCCGAACAAACGCACGAGCAACGCAAGCGGCGTGGCGGCCGGACGAATGGCGGCCGCGCCTGCCGGCAGCACGAGCAACACGAACGGCGTGGCGGCCGAACAAACTCACGAGCAACGCAAGCGGCGTGGCGGCCGGACAAACGGATTCTCCTCCGACCTGCCCTCACCTTAGCTTCCAGCTGATGCTTCGATCCTTGGAAGAGGCCAGAGCGCCTTTCTGCACCACACTCTGCGCTCGGGTTCCTTTCCGGAAGATGGAAGTTTCTCTCTTTCCATCCTTTCTAGCAATACAATACTCGATGGTTAAAACCATTTTAACCATCGAGTATTTTATTGCTAGAAAGGATGGAAAGAGAGAAACTTCCATCCTTCCATCCTTTCTAGCAATACAATACTTGATGGTTAAAACCATTTTAACCATCGAGTATTGTATTGCTAGAAAGGATGGAAAGAGAGAAACTTCCATCTTCTGGAAAGGAACCCGAGCGCAGAGTGTGGTGCAGAAAGGCGCTCTGGCCTCTTCCAAGGATCGAAGCATCAGCTGGAAGCTAAGGTGAGGGCAGGTCGGAGGAGAATCCGTTTGTCCGGCCGCCACGCCGCTTGCGTTGCTCATGCGTTTGTTCGGCCGCCATGTCGTTTGTGTTGATCGTGCTGCCGCCAGGCGCGGCCGCCATTCGTCCGGCCGCCACGCCACTTGCGTTGCTCGTGCGTTTGTTCGGCCGCCATGCCGTTCGTGTTGCTCGTGCTGCCGCCAGGAGCGGCCGCCGTTTGTCCGGCCGCCACACCGCTCGTGTGCCAATGTCCGCGCGCCCGCCTTTCGCCCGCCCACGCCGTTGCTCGCGCCACTCAGCTGGGAAGCAACGCTGGGGTTTCCCCGCCGCCCACGCAAAGGGGAAACCCCGGCAAGAGGGGGAAGACCCAGGGAAGCCACCCAGCAGCTGATCTGGCCAGGGGGAAGCAAACTCCACCATCTACGCATGCGTGGTCATAGGAAAAAAAAATGGCGCACATGCGCAGATGGTGTTGTTTACTTCCGGGTTGAAAAATCGCGATATAGCGTTTCGCAATAATCGAGATCGCGAAACTCGAGGGATCACTGTACATCAATTGCATATATATAAAAATAAAAAAAATAAAAAATAAATTAGAACCAAATTATAACTTATGTAATTTAAAATTAGGAACCTCAATACCAAATTCAAAAGTAATAAAATTAACTACAATTTATACACATTAGGATAAAATAGCACCATTATACCATTGAAGGATATATATATGAATGACAAAATGTTATGAAGAATGGCAAATGTATATATGCAATCCCTCCACATTTTTAGTAATACAGTATTGTGTAATTCATTTTAAAGTCGTCTCTGCGTCGTCACTCTGAGTCGTCTTGAGAAGGGTGGCATAGAAATCTAATAGATAGATAGGTAGGTAGGTAAGTAGGTAGGTAGGTAGGTAGGTAGGTAGGTAGGTAGGTAGATAGATAGATAGATAGATAGATAGATAGATAGATAGATAGATAGATAGATAGATAGATAGATAGATAGATAAATGAGGGAGGGAGGGAGAGTCCTGAAGAGTGTTGAATGATAAAAATATCCAGAATGCTAGGCTGGGCTTATGTGAGATCAGTTTATAGTTCAGCATGATGGGCAATCCTAACCCTTGTCTTAGCATGTGGCGTGAATTGGAACATCATATTACATGAACAGATGTAATAGGAGCAAAGCAATGGATTTTTGTTGACCTGGGTTTAGTATTTAAGTGCTCTGTATAAACCTCACCGGAGCTCAGCTTAATGCATGTAAGACTTGGCCTGCATTAGTAGAAGAAGATGAGGAGGAGGAGGAGGAGGAGGAGAAGGAGAAGAAGAAGAAGAGAAAGAGGGAGAGGAAGGAGAAAGAGAAGGAGAAAAAAGTAATAAGAGGAGGGGATGAAGAAGAGGAAGAGGAGGAGGAAGAAGAAGAGGGAGAGGGAGAAGAAGAAGAAGAAGAAGAAGGAGGAGGAGGAGGAGGAGGAGAGGAAGATGAAGGAGGAGAAGAAAAAAGTAATAGGAGGAGGGGATGAAGAAGAGGAAGAGGAGGAAGAGGAGGAAGAAGAAGAAGAAGAAGAAGAAGAGGGAGAAGAAGGAGGAGGAGGAAGACCACCATTGGATGACAGCTGATCAGGTAGAGTGGGAGCAAAAGCATCTAGATCCCAAGGTAGTTTCCCAAGAGAACTTTAATTTCCATTCTTAATCAGAGGGAAATGTATTTTTTTTAAAGAAAACTGTCTGAAAGTTATCCTCTTGTCAAAGAGATGAAACTCATGTTAGAAATGGTGAGAAGTAGCAGAATATCATTGTCTATCTTGCTTGAGCTGAAACTCAGGCAAGGACCTGGATGAAATCTCTTCATAAGAAGATTACCCTCATCTTCCTGGTAGTTGAGATGTTTAACTCAGATGTTCGAGTCTTGATGCTCTGGCAGTTGAGAGCCAAAGACGATGTCACCGCATTTCAGCTGTCATCCTTACTTTCTAATTCCCTCTGGTATAATGATGCTAAAAATAACAGCCCCGTTGCCACAGAAGATGCCCAATTTAGTAATCTCTGTCTCCAAGAGGATATGGAAAATGCTTTCGGGAAGCTGTCAAAGTTTTCATCTGGGTTCTCTCAAACTGAATTTCTGAACTTTGCTTTCATTAGCCCTCTCTAATTTAGCTTATTCACCTTTCGTCTAACTTTCAAAATAAAGCACAACAAAAAATGTTCTTTCTGCACCAACTCAGGAAGCTCAAACTGCCCAAGGAGCTTCTGATACAGTTCTACAGAGGAATCATGCTGTCATCTGCACCTCTACAACTGTCTGGCTTGGTTCTGCAACACAACAAGACCAACACAGACTTCAGAGGATAATCAGAACTGCAGGAAAAACAATTGCTGCCAATCCGCCTTCCATTGAGGACCTGCACACTGCACGAGTCAAAAAGAGAGCAGTGAAGATATTTACTGACCCTTCGCATCCTGGACATAAACTGTTTCAACTCCTACCCTGAAAACGTCGCTACAGAGCACTGCGCAAGACAACTAGACACAACAGTTTTTTCTCAAATGCCATCACTCTGCTAAACAAATAATTCCCTCAACACTGTCAAACTATTTACTAAGTCTGCACTACTATTACTACTAGTTTTTTTCTCATCATTCCTATCACCCCTTTCCTCCCACTTATGACTGTATGACTGTACCATGTTGCTTGTATCCTTAAGATTTTTATTAATATTATTTCCTGATTGCTTATTTGACCCCTATGACAATCATTAAGTGTTGTACCTCCTGATTCTTGACAAATGTATATTTTCTTTTATGTACACAGAGAGCATCTGCACTAAAGAGAAATTCCTTGTGTGTCTAATCACACTTGGCCAATAAAGAATTCTATTCTATTCTATTCTATTCTATTCTATTCTATTCTATTAGAATAGGAAGAAGAAAGTTGGACTTGGAGTCCTTCACATTAGTTAGCCCAGAATCTTCAAACCTGGTAACCTGAAGACTTGTGGACTTCAAGTTGAAGTCCACAAGTCTTAAAGTTGCTGAGTTTGGGGACCCATGAGTTAGCTTATCCATTGATCAGAAAACCTTCCTGCCCTCTCTCTTTTAAAGTGTGGCTGGGCGACATGAAAAATTAACTCAGTTTTCTTCAAATAGGAGATACACAGGTAGTTCTTTTTTTAATAAAGTTTTTACTGTTTTTCTCCACAACACATCCATATATATACCTTAATTATTAACAAAATGCACTTCTATTTAATATTACATAAACCCATGTCTTAATTCACACCTTTTATACTTTAATTACTAGCTTGTTTTCTCCTTTATGTCATATTACTCCCCTCCCCAGGTTGAATGCTCGGTTAGTTTCCATTCATTATTCCTTGTCTGGCCCTCCATTGTTTTGGAAAATAACTTGACCTCCCCTCCTCTCTGTGGCAGCCCCTCAAATATTGGAACACTGCTATCATTTGATGGCACAGTTGGTAGCCATTTTGATTTCCCACCATGCATGGTATTTCAGCTTAGCTATGATGAGAATTTTTTTTTAGAGATTCCTTTCAGGAATCAAAGGTGCATTGCTGCTGTTTAAACACCCTAAGGCAGTGATGGCGAACCTTTTTCCCCCTGGGTGCCGAAAGAGTGTGGTCATATGCTATTGTGCATGTGCGAGTGCCCACACACATAATTCAGTGCTTGGGGGGGGGGGCAAAACAGCTTCCTCCAATCCCCTGAGGCCCTCTGTAGGCCAGAAATAGTCTATTTTCCAGCTTCTGATGGGCCCAGTAGTAGCCTCGTGTTTCGCCCTCTCCAGGCTCCAAAGGCTTTCCTGGAGCCTGGGGAAGGTAAAAATGCCCTCCTCCATCACCCCGGAGGCTCTCTGGAAGCCAAAAACGCCCTCCCAGAGCCTCTGTGTGAGCCAAAAATCAGTTGGATTGCATGTTGGAGTTGGGCTAGAGCAAGGGCTTGCATGCCAGCAGATATGGCTCCGTGTGCTACCTGTGGCACCTGTGCCATAGGTTTGCCATCACTGCCCTAAGGAGAAACCCCTGATATAGGATGTGGTTCATGAATATGTTATCCTCCAAGCTTTATTTCAGTCCTAATCCTGAGTTGCACTCAAAGATGACCGAGGAAAGCTTGTCTGCTTCAACAGCAGACAACTTCCAACAGTGTAGAATTGCTCAGAGTGTTTTATTTGGAGATACAATTCGATAGTCATTGGATCAAATTAAATCAACTGCTCCAAATCAGCTCAACAGTTTGAAGGGAACAATTGAATTGACTCAGTTGCTTCTGAATTGGTTCAGTGATTCAGTGGCCTTTCAAGCATATACAGGAAGAGGGTTATTCAACAGAAAGTGACTTTCTGAATCAGATTGATGCAATTCAGTGGAGAATTCCAAATCATTTGGCTCAGAGATCCAGATAAAACTCAGGAATTAAAATCAAATTGCTTTGATGGGTTGGATCTGAGCTGACGTACAGTGGTACCTCTACTTACGAACTTAATTTGTTTTGTGACCAGGTTCTTAAGTAGAAAGGTTTGTAAGAAGAAGCATTTTCCCCCAAAGGAATCGATGTAAAAGCAAATAATGTGTGCGATTGGGGAAACCACAGGGAGGGTTGAGGCCCTGTTTCCTCCCAGGAGATTCCTAGAGAGGCCCCACAAAGGCTTCTCCCCGCCTTTTCCGGCTCTGTTTCCTCCCAGGAGATTCCTAGAGAGGCCCCACGGAGGCTTCTCCCGGCTTTTTCCAGTTACAGTTTCAGAGGCTCAGGTTTGTAAGTGGAAAATGGTTCTTGAGAAGAGGCAAAAAAATCTTGAATACCCAATTCTTATCTGGAAAAGTTCGTAAGTAGAGGCATTCCTAGGTAGAAGTACCACTGTATTAGTAATGAGGCAACCCAGAGGCAAAATTATTTATTATTTATTAAACTTATATGTCGCCCAACTCCCAAAGGACTCCAGGCAGCTTAACAATAGAATAAAATATTAAAAACGTCTTAAGTATTAGAACAATTAAAACCCATACATATCATTTCATGGCCGAATTAAAACCGATTATAACCATGAGCTCAATGGCCCCAGGTTTGCCAAGTCTTAAATGCTTTTCGGGAGGCCAATAGTGTAGGGGCAGTCCTGACCTCCAGAGGTAACTGGTTCCAGAGATCTGGGGCAGCCGCAGAGAAGGCCCTCCCCCATGAGCTCGCCATCCAACACTGTTTCGCTGATGGGACCTGGAGGAGACCAACTCTGTGGCAGCAAAACGGCTGTAAAAAACAATCATAAATCACTTTTTTCAGCACCATTGTCACTACAAATGGTAACAAACTGTTGTAAATTGAGGATTAACTGTAATATGAATTATAAATAACTCAAGGCGATGAATATAATTTTCTCCCCCTACAATAAAAACCATGGAAAATGAGCTGAGCTTTTGTATTCATCCCCTCTTCTGTCTCCTTCATAGATTTGTACTTAAATGTCCTGTATGATTTATAACAAACATTCTATATGATTTTTTAAAATCACATGGTATGATTTTTTTCCATTAGAATTCCAGTCTTCTATTCGATTTCACTTAGAAGCCCAGCACAAGCGACAGTTAAAAGAGGTATAGATTTCAGCCCCATTTGTAACAGGTGACTAAGTCATTTTTCCCACTACTTAGCAGATGGTGTGGCTTTCTCCTGAGGTCTAGCGACATTCATGAGAGACGAAAGCGTTTTCAGCAGCTTACAAACCTGAATATCCCACCACTGATAAAGAATAAACTTAAAGTTATAAACTTAAAAGCAATAAAATTGGGATGATATATTTCATAAAAGATAGTAAAGGTGAATGTATAATTGATATATTGATGTCAAGGAAGCGAATATTACTATAAGTAATTAATATTGTTTGATTTTTTTTCTTTTTATGTTATTTGTATTATTGGTATTGTATTGTTTTTTGTTTCTTTATTTTTTATTTCCTTTTGTTGAATGTGTTTATGTCATTACTATTTGGTTTTTATGTTTGTCTGTTAAACTTTTGAAAATTCAAAATATTTTTTTTTTAAAAAAAGCTCTCCCTGTTAGGAATGTTTGTACTGGCCACCGAGGGGTAAGAACAGGAAACAAATAAGCTTTATAATGTGGTTCACATTGAAATAATTAGAGGGCATGGTTGCTGCAAGGGAAATGTGTCTTTAAAAATTAACCCTGATTTTCTCTCTCTCTCTCTCTCTCTCTCTCTCTCTCTCTCTCTCCCTCTCTCTCTCTCTCTTTCTGGCACATTTCATTGCTTGAAAATGATCCTTGATGTTTCCTTCGTTCCCCATGAAGTCAAGGAAAAGCTACCCAAAAAGGCATCCTCAGCAGGATTATTTATTAATTGTATTTATTTATCTATTTATTAGATTTCTATGCCACCCTTCTCGAGGCGATTCAAGGCAGCGTACAACATTATAAATGTAACAACATTTATCTCAATTACTATAAAAAAGGAGATACAAATTATTAAAAATATATCAAAACCCCATGGACATTCATATGCATTCCTCCATTTCAATCGTACATGGTATTGGCCGGAGACAATCACATCACCCACGGCCCCCATGCCCGCTGGCAGAGGGAGGTCTTCAAAGAATGGAAAAAACTAGCCCTGCAAAATCTATTCGTAAATAATCCCAAAATAGATGGTATTCTCCCAGCGACGGTTAAGTCGTATGTCCCAGAGACCAGTTAGGTCACACAAAGACGGCCTCCTCCAGGCCCCATCAGCCTAACAATGTCGACTGCCGGGTCCACAGGGGAGAGCCTTCTCTGTTGCGGCTCCGGTTCTGTGGAACCAACTCACCCCGAGGATCTGCACTCCTTGCCTTTCAAAAAGCATTAAAGACATATTTGTGCCGGCAGGCCTGGGGACGGTGAGCGATAGTTTCACTCTGGCCATTAGTATGAAAGAAGGATGAGATGCAATGTGTGGTTGTGAATGAGTTGGTTGACTGAATTTAATATATATGGGATTTTTAGTAGTAATTTTAACTATTTGATTCGTTGTTGTGCTGTTTTTTGTATTCTGTGAGCCGCCCCAAGTTTTCGGAGAAGGGTGGCATACAAATCTAAATAGTAATAATAATAATAATAATAATAATAATAATAATAATAATAATAATAACAACAACAACAGCAGCAATAACAACAACAATAACATAATAACAATAATGATAACAACAACAATAATAACAACAATAATAATAACAATAATAATAAAAATAATGATTGATTGCTCTTTATAGTGGGTTTTATTTATTTGTAATAGCTGAAATTGTATTATTGTTACTTTGTTTATTTTATCCTTGTACACCGCTGTGAGTCTGTGAGGAGAAGGGCAGGCTATAAATATAAGTAAGTAAGTAAGTAAGTAAGTAAGTAAGTAAGTAAGTAAGTAAGTAAGTAAGTAAGTAAATAAATATTAACTTACCTTCCCTACCGGTTCACAAATGTGTGTGCGCCTGGCCTCCCTTACTTGCACCTTACTCGCACTTGTGCCTTCCACGCATGTGCCCAGCCTTGAAAACATGACTAAATAGTACTGCATTATGTCCAGGTGGGCTCGCCCACAGTTGCCACTACCAGTTCACGTAAACTGGTCTGAACTGGATGAATGCCCCCTCTGAATCCCGATGAAGATTGTGTTTGTGGGTTTGGATTGGAATCCGAGATTAACAATCTGAAAATATCCCTAAATCATTCAATAGTGAAGCATGATAGGAATTGATGGCTCCTATTTGACAATTATTTATTTATTTATCTATCTATCTATCTATCTATCTATCTATCTATCTATCTATCTATCTATCTATCTATCTATCTATCTATCTATCTTGTACGTCGCCCTTCTCCGAAGACTCAGGGCAGCTATGTGATTATGAGATTCTGCAACAAGAATGCAGAACAGAGTTTGGGTCGGAGGAAGAGAGAATCTCAATGAATATTAGAATATTGGTGTGTGTGTGTGTAAAATGCTCCCAGTTCGCTCGTGCCTGTTGGTCAGTGGAGACAGCTTGAGGCTCTGCCCACCCACCCAGATGCCACCATTTTGGTTCTTTTATACTTTGCGCATGAACAAAGCATTCTGTGCATGCGCAGAGGGTAAAAGAACCCACATGGCGGCGTCCAGGCACTGCCTTCGTGAGTGATTCTTCAATGACCAACAGGCACAAGTGAACTGGGAGCATTTCACCCCTGGGGGGGCAGGAATCCATATCGGTAAAAGGAATGTAAGAATGGATCTTGTAGAGATGTTGATTAGATACAGTTTAATTGCATTCTTATACCGGGTAAAGTCTCAGTGGCCTATTCCAGTGTTTCCCAACCGGTGTGCCGCGGCACAGTGGTGTGCCGTGAGACACTGTCAGGTATGCCGCGGCGAGAGGCGGTGGAGGAGAGTGGGCGGATCGGGCGGGCAATGGGGCAGGGCGGAGAAGCCAGGGGCGCGTTTGGCCAGAGGCACCGTGGGGAGGCAGGGGCAGCCGCGGCTCCCTTTACTCCTACTGCCGCACCACCCTGCCCCTGCTCCCCACGGTGCCTCCGGCCAAATGCGCCCCTGGCTTCTCCGTCCTGCCCCATTGCCTGCCCGATCCGCCCACTCTTCTCCGCCACCGCCTCCTGCCTTGGGGCGAGGAATCCGAGAGTCCGGGACTGTGTGGCTTTGCGCCATGAAGAGAAAACGGCCGACTTTTCCCTGCTGCCGTTTTCTCTTCATGGCGCAAAGCCAGGGCCGCCGATAGACGGGTACTACAGGGAGCGCGCTACCGGGCCCCGGGCAAATTGGGGCCCGCAGTCAGAGGCTCCTTGCACTGAGCTCCCGCTCGCAGCTGTCCCCTGGCTCCTGCTCGATGCCACGGTTTTCGGCGCTGTCCTGCTGGGCCCCAAAGACGGAAGGCAGGAAGGAGGAGAGCTCCATTCTTCTCGCCTTTTTCCCGCCTTCCTTCTTTGGGGCACAGCAGGACAGCGCCGAAAACCGCGGCATCGAGCAGAAGCCGGGGGACAGCTGCGAGCGGGAGCCCCAGGAGGGAAGTACCGGCAGCGCCCCGCCCAGCTGAAGCTTCACTGGCGTCGGCGGCAAATGTCCTTTGTGGCCCGGTGGGAGGGGGGGGCTGCAGCAGCCGCAGGCAGTCGCAGGGAGATGGCTGCGGCGAGAGGGAGCTCCAGGCGGCGGCGAGAGGGAGCGCTCTCTCTCTCTCTCAGCTGACTGCAAGCGGGAGCCCTGATGTGGCGGTCAATTGAGAGAGAGAGAGAAAGAAAGAAAGAAAGAGAGACATATAAGAGAGGCAGAGAGAGAGAGAAAGAGAGACATAGCAAGAGAGGCAGAGAGAGAGAAAAAGAAAGAGAGACATAGCAAGAGAAAAAGAGAGACTTAGCAAGAGAGGCAGAGAGAGAAAGAGAAAGAGAAAGAAAGAGAGACATAGCAAGAGAGACAGAGAGAGAGAGAGAGAAAGAGAGACATAGCAAGAGAGAGAGAGAGAAAGAGGGACATAGCAAGAGAGGCAGAGAAAGAGAGACAGCAAGAGAGGCAGAGAAAGAGAGACATAGCAAGAGAGGCAGAGAGAGAGAAAAAGAAAGAGAGACATAGCAAGAGAAAAAGAGAGACTTAGCAAGAGAGGCAGAGAGAGAAAGAAAGAGAGACATAGCAAGAGAGGCAGAGAAAGAGAGACAGAGCAAGAAAGAGAGACAGCAAGAGAGGCAGAGAAAGAGAGAGAAAGAGACATAGCAAGAGAGGCAGAGAGAGAGAAAAAGAAAGAGAGACATAGCAAGAGAAAAAGAGAGACTTAGCAAGAGAGGCAGAGAGAGAGAGAAAGAGAGACATAGCAGGAGAGGCAGAGAGACAGAGCAAGAAAGAGAGACAGCAAGAGAGGCAGAGAAAGAGAGAGAGAAAGAGAGACATAGCAAGAGAGGCAGAGAGAGAGAAAAAGAAAGAGAGACATAGCAAGAGAAAAAGAGAGACTTAGCAAGAGAGGCAGAGAGAGAGAGAAAGAGAAGGAAAGAGAGATAGCAAGAGAGGCAAAGAGAAAGAAAGAGACATATAGCAAGACAGTGAAAGAGAGAGAGAAAAAAGCAAGAAAGAGATAGCAAGAGAGACAGAGAGAGAGAGAGAAAGGGAGAGAAAAAGACAGAGGAAGGGAAGGAGGGAGAGAGAAAGAGAGCAAAAAAGAGAGGAAGAAAGAAAGACGGATGGAGAGAGAGAAAGAAGGGAAGGAAAAGAGAGAAAGAGGGAGAAATAGAGCGAAAGGGAGGAAGAGAGAGGGTTTTTTTGTCCAAAATTTTCTTTAGCCCGCCCCCCCCTTTCAATGTTCCCCAGGATTTTGAAAATATGAATAATGTGCCGCGGCTCAAAAAAGGTTGGGAAACACTGGCCTATTCCAATCGTACATTGTAATGCTAAACTAACTGTTCGTGTTTGAGTTCCCTAGCTTAAACTTAGTGTCAACCTTAGATTAAATTGCGAATTTGTGGAAGTTCAAATTTTACCCATTTTGAGGTTATAGCTGAAACCTTTGGTCTGTATATAGGTTAAATTGTTGTTGTTGTTTAAAGGTGAGGGTAAAGGGAGAATATCAATCTCACAAAAGGTAAACAAAATTAAACTTCATTGAAAATAATTAAAGTGAAATGTAACCCTTTTCTCCATTAACTAAACTTAATCTATCTATCTGTCTGTCTGTCTGTCTGTTTATTTATTTGATTTATTTATTTATCTATTTATCTATCTATTTATCTATCTATTTTCTATCTATCTATCTATCTATCTATCTATCTATTTATTTATCTATCTATCTGTTTGTCTGTCTGTCTATTTGTTTGTTTATTTGATTTATTTGATTTATTTATTTATCTATCTATTTATCTATTTATTTATTTATCTATTTTCTGCCTGCCTGCCTGCCTGCCTGCCTGCCTGCCTGCCTGCCTGCCTGCCTGCCTGCCTGCCTGCCTGCCTGCCTGCCTGCCTGCCTGCCTGCCTGCCTGCCTGCCTACCTACCTACCTACCTACCTACCTACCTACCTACCTACCTACCTACCTATCTATCTATCTATCTATCTATCTATCTATCTATCTATCTATCTATTTGATTTATATGCCGCCCCTCTCCGGGGACTTGGGGCAGCTTACCACATATAAAAAGAACAATACAATACAAATCTTAGATCCAATCAATGTTCCCAACCTTTTTTTGCCCATGTCCCATCTAAGCACCTTTAAATTCCTGAGGTCTCTCCACCCCCCATGACATATAATTCTTATTATTCAAAAATTGAACTACACATGCGGAAGAAGCCTAAAAGGCCATTAACTGGCTTTAAACAAGGTTCCAATTCCCCCCATTAAAAATGAAATTGCCCCCCTGTGGGGCGAGGGCCCCACATTGGGAAACAGGGGTGTAGACTATGCAGAAATCCATCAATCAACTAAAAAAAAATACACCTTTTCCTAAGTAGAACACTCCTGTTTTCTGTCCAATTATCAGTTCTACAAATGAGTCATTTGAAAAACAAAACAAAACATTGGGCCTTCATTGACACAAGGGCCCTATTTGAACAATTCCAACCCAAACCACATACATTTTAAAAAAAATCAGGCATTTCTATTGCAATTGTTCTAATGCTGCCATTGTTATTGGAATGCATTACATTTGTAGCTGATTCATGGTTTGCTTTGATAGAAAGAAGAAAGGAAGAAGAAGAAAATAATAATAATAATAATAATAAAAACCTCCATGGTGCGTATTATTTCCCCCTCAAATAGCACGATACAACATTTCTTTAACCAGAATGTTAAATGTCAAGGAAAAAGGCAATTAATCTACCCCATGCATATATTAGAGAGGCGCAAAGAACGCTTGGATCAGGTTTTTCCTTAACACTGTGTGAAGGTTTCTTTCTTTCTTTCTTCCTTTTTTTAAAAAAGGGAACCGGATTCCTGCAGGGAAATGGTTAATCTATTTTTAACTAAAGCTTACTTTTGTAATCTATCCAGTGCTTAGAGTTCTGTCATTGATCTATGATTTATGTGTTTTAAACCACTTCTTGGCTGCAGCATTGGTTTCTATCCAGAATGCTGGGTTGAATACTAATTGCGAGATCAAATTTATGCTGTTGGGCTAAGCATCTGACGGGGTTTTTTCTCCAGGGCTCCCATAAAGCAGGCTAGGGTCGTTCCTGGCAAGATCCATGGATGTGCAGGCAGTAAGAAAGCTTTGGCCAAAAAGATTAAAAGATTAAAAGGCAAAGTTTTAAGGGGTCATTTGCCATCAATCGGGGGAAGGCTTTTTATTGTAATCTCTCGCCCGCTCTTTGCGGGAACAAAAACTTCATTTTTTTATTCTTAAGGATACGAATGTAGAGGCCACCATCAAATTTATCACATTCTTCCTTTTTCCTATAAATAAACAGCTGTGGAAGTTATCAAAAGCTTCCCGCTGCATCCTATAATTCAACGGTAGGATTTGTCTTCTCATCAGTTCTTGGTCCTCCTTCAAGCCCCAACTAATTTGTCCACTTTTGGGGTCATTTTCTGTCCAGTCCTCTCTTATCTGCACCCCATAGATAGAACACCCCTTTCTCTGCATGGTACAAAATTCTCCCCTGGCTAGGCTCCCCATCTGGAGGTAGTTTCTACCCAACATTTTAAAAAAAGATTTTTTTATTTTTTTTCAACAACTTTACATAAACATCCATAGATATACCATAATATCAAAACATATATAATTATACATTTCGGTCCCAAATGCCATAAACAGATATCCTAAATTTGCACCCTTGGTACTTTTATCTCCCATCTGTTTCCCTTCTATATTTCATAGTACCCCCTCCCATCTATCTCCCACTCTTCCCTCTACTTTCTTTCTCCCTCTCTCCCTCTTTCCTACTTCCCTTCTACCTCTCTCCCCTTCCTTTCTACTTCTTCTTCCTTCCTTGAGTACAGGTAATCATAACCAATTTTATAGTTAAGAGATGAGCAATTCAGAACTCTAATATTATTCCATGCATTGGTGCTGCTCTTAAACGTGTATCTTTTCCTTTAGCCAGATAGATAGAGAGATAGAGAGATAGAGAGATAGAGAGATAGAGAGATAGAGAGATAGAAAGATAGAGAGATAGAGAGACAGAGAGACAGAGAGACAGAGAGACAGACAGACAGACACATAGATAATTAATTGGATCTAAGATTTGTATTGTATTGTTCTTTTTATATGTTGTAAGCTGCCCCAAGTCCCCAGAGAGGGGCGGCATAAAAATCAAATAGATAGATAGATAGATAGATAGATAGATAGATAGATAGATAGATAGAGATAGGCAGGCAGGCAAACAGACTGACAAATGATGATGGGCAGATGGATGATAGATAGATGATGATAGATTAGATAGATAGATAGATAGATAGATAGATAGATAGATAGATAGATAGGCAGGCAGGCAGGCAGGCAGGCAGGCAGGCAAACAGACTGACAAATGAAGATGGGCAGATAGATGATAGATAGATGATGATAGATAGATTAGATAGATAGATAGATAGATAGATAGATAGATAGATAGATAGATAGATAGATAGGCAGATAGACAGATAGGCAGATAGATAGGTAGGTAGGTAGATAGATAGATAGATAGATAGATAGATAGATAGATAGATAGATGATAGATAGGCAGATAGATAGATAGATAGGCAGATAGATAGATAGGCAGATAGATAGATAGGCAGGCAGGCAGGCAGGCAAACAGACTGACAAATGATGATGGGCAGATGGATGATAGATAGATGATGATAGATTAGATAGATAGATAGATAGATAGATAGATAGATAGATAGATAGATAGATAGATAGATAGGCAGGCAGGCAGGCAGGCAGGCAGGCAGGCAAACAGACTGACAAATGAAGATGGGCAGATAGATGATAGATAGATGATGATAGATAGATTAGATAGATAGATAGATAGATAGATAGATAGATAGATAGATAGATAGATAGATAGATAGGCAGATAGACAGATAGGCAGATAGGCAGATAGGCAGATAGATGATAGATAGATAGATAGATAGATAGATAGATAGATAGATAGATAGATAGATAGGCAGATAGATAGATAGGCAGATAGATAGATAGGCAGATAGATAGATAGGCAGATAGATAGATAGATAGATAGATAGATAGATAGATAGATAGATAGATAGATAGATAGATGGATGATAGGCAAATACGTAGATAGATAGGCAGATAGATAGACAGATAGATAGATAGATAGATAGGCAGGCAGGCAGGCAGGCATTCTAGAAGAATATAATTCTTCTAGTGTTGCCTCCTTGCCTCCTATTTTTGTCCACTGTGTCTACCACCTTTAATTTTCCATTTTTCCCAAATCAATCACTATAGCTTATCGTCTGGACATATTCATTGTCTCTTGTACCTCTTAATTTTAGGCCATACTCCACCCTTTCCTCAATTTATAGCTTTACTCATTTTTTAAAATGTCATTTCTAAATGCCCTAAATTTCTGATCTCTTTTCCCATTTCATATCCCCCTTTCAACTTTATTACTCATTTTTAAATTTTTTTAATTCATTCTCCATATTTAAACAAATTCTAATCCTTCACTACACTTCCATCCATTGGTTAATAACATTACCAAGGGGCGGCATACAAATCTAATAAATTATTATTAAAATTATTATTATTATAACTTCCCAATATACAGTAATAATGAAAAAAGAACCCCTAATTACCTAAAAATCCAAGTTATAAATTATACAAAAATGAGAATTATACAAATCTTACAACATTCCAATAATTTAAATAATTATCTAAATCATTTTCAATGTTAAATCAAATTTATAAGTTAAACAAATCTTATATAAAAACAATCTTATAAATAAAGTAGTAGTTATTCAAATTTTATAACCTTCCAAAAATTCACCTACTATAGTCTAATTTATTTCCCTTATTTTCTTTATCTTTTTCCCTTTCATTATCAAAATTTAATTCAAATCATCATGTACCAATCTAATATAGAATTATTAACCTTTCAAAAAAACCTTTTTAACAACTTTTAATTGTACACACTAATACATAACTAACACTGTTGACATGATTGAATGTAAAATAATATTTTTTATAATGTTTTTATAACATTCCATGATCAATGTTATATAAGAACTTGATTCCCTAATTATACACAATTATCTAACCCACTTTCCTTTCTATTGTCCTTCCTCTTTTCATCCATTCTCTTTTGGTCTCTCAAAAATTTCACTTCTTTTAGTTTTTTCCCTTCCAACTCCTTCTCTTAACTTTTTGTTTTTATTTCTTTTCTTTTCATGCCAATAACTTCTTTTTTCCAAGTTCCTTTTCCATTTGAGTATATTATCTGCATAAGTCTGTTCTCAATTCCTCAGGGTCTCTTCTCCCTATTACCCCCTTATTTTTCAATTGCTTCTTCTGATACCAATGCTTCCCTCTTACCCTTTTCTTATCACTGTACATCTCAGTGTAATCATCAATCTGTTTTTTATTTTTAGTCCTTTTTTCATCTGTGTAATCTCCTTGTTCTTCTTTTTCTCCATTTTCATTTTCTTCCATTGTAAATTCTAAGTGTTCTTTATGATCCAGCCTCATTTCTGTTTTTCTTTCAGAGAAGGGGTGTGGCCAACATCACAGTGCTACAAGTGTTTCCCACACTATGCAGGAACCCCAAATCCCAGCTATTTGGAGACCTGGAACTGGATTGGAAACCAGTCAGATCTGCCCTGGAGGGGCCATGGAGAAGAGCAGTACTCATCAGTGGTCTGGGAGGAGCTGGCACCAGCCTCTCAGCCAGCAGCTGTGGAAGACAACTCTGTCCCCATTAACTGGGGTGACTATGATCAGAACGATTGAAATGGAGAGATCGTGGATTGCCTGGGTGACAAGATCTAAGCATTTGTTCTGGAGAAAGATGAAGAAGTGCTGAAGCTGGGTGAGCATTTGGCCAATTTAATGATTAAAAAGAAGAAATTTAAATTTTAAAAGGAGATAAGAGTCACTCTAAAATGGAGTGAGTGGCTATCCAGCAATTGGAAATACCATAGAGAGAGTTATAGGAACAAGTTTAAAATCCCAAATTTCAGGATGTCTTTATAATCAGGCTTGGTGGAAATTAAAGAGACTGAAAAAGAATAAAGAATTTGAAGTGATAAGTGGATTTAAAATACTTCGGAGACTTTCGTAAAAGAGTTGTTTCATTATATTGGGAAACCGGCAATGCCATCTGCTGGTTAAAAAAATATTGCAATAGACTGTGGAAAGCTTGAATATGCTGACAGCTGGAGACTGACCTTGCTCATAAGAAGATAATTAGGAGTTTGAAAGGACTTGAAAGCAGTGTGTGTGGTGCTATTGTGTTAGATAGTACAGTGTTTTGGCGATAGAAAATAAGAGGATATTGAATTGGATTGGACTGAAATACAAAGAGATTATATGGACTTAAGCTGCAAATAAAAATATATGTGAACTTTGTGAATTGTGAACGTGACAACATGGAGGCATGTATCTATGAAGAATTGACTGAGTTGTTAAAATACATCTACGAAGATATAAAAACTCACCCAGTATCTGCTTCTGATGGGCAGCCATTTATTGTGTAGTTAAGATCCATCAGTAAAGGTATATAGTATAACACAGGGACCTGCAGAAAAAAAAAATGCATCCATGGCACTGGAAATATTTTCTCCTGTTTTGTATTATGTGCTCTTATTTTGACATATGTCAAGCAGGCAACGTGATTTATGATAATTTCATAGCAGAGTGAATGTGCTAGAGTATGTTTATTAAGGGTAATGAAGTTTTTGCACAGATTGTGCTTTCTCTTTCTTTCTTTCTCTCTCTTTCTCCTCCCTCCCTCCCTCCTCTTTATTCCCCTTCCCTGAAGACCAAAACATTAGCCACATATATATTATGACTTTCCAGAAACGTGGAAAGCATACAAGTGTGTCTATCTGTATTAGGCAGAGAAACATGACAAACCGTTTCTGTCCCATTTTGGTTCCATATATGTTCATTCGTAACTTCATACAATCTGATTTTCAAATCATCAAACCATTTTATTTTTACAGTTTGAAAAAAACCCTGTTATGTGAAAATTCATCCATTTTAAAAGCCGGGATGCATTTTATTCCTCCAAACTCTTTATTTATTCATTTATTCAAAAAGAAAAAACAAAACCCTCTACCTCCTAATCTGCACATTAGCCTGTGAATGGCAAATAAGGTCGGTTTGTTTAAAGATGGAGATTGGAAAAAAAATGGGACCATCTGTGATTTGTTTGCATAGTATACAATTGAATCTCGGGAGTTACTGTCTTGTGCAAAACACTATTTGAGCATTAAGCATCCCTTCCGACTTCTAAAAATTGTATATAAACAAAGTAGCCATCCCTCTGTTTATGTCATCTTTCTAGGGTATAGGATCCTGGGAGAGCGATGGTAACTAGAATGCTGTTGTTGAAAAAGGAGTGGAAAATGGTGGGAATGGGAAGACAGCCTGACTCTGTCCATGGTGCTGATTATCTGGTCATATCAGCAGGCTGTTGTGGGTATTTAAAGCAGAGGATAAGCACATTTTCTTTTGGTACTTTTCACTGGACATGTAAGAAGGATTGTGGGCAGAATTGAAAAATGGACAGCACATCAGTAGAGTGCTGAGTTTTCATTTCCACTGAAAACAGGATGCATTACACATCTGGGTGCATTTTGCTCATTCCTAATCTTAGTTATTTGTCCCCCTTTTCCTTTCTTTTTCATCTTTCTCCAAGTTCTTCTCTTGGTCATGTGTCCCATGATTAAATTTTAGTGGGTTGAGGATGAAACTTCATTTTATATGGATTGTATTGGTCCATATTTAAAAAAAAGACTTTCGATAAAGGCAAATTCCATCTTCCTTCCTTCCTTCCTTCCTTCCTTCCTTCCTTAGTTCCTTCCTTCCTTCCTTTCCTCCCTCCCTCCCTTCCTCCCCCCCTAAAAGAGTAGATGAGTCCCATAGAACAGGAATTGAACTATCTGATATAGAATAGAATAGAATAGAATTTTATTGGCCAAGTGTGATTGGACACACAAGGAATTTGTCTTGGTGCATATGCTCTCAGAGTACATAAAATAAAATATACATTTGTCAAGAATCATGTGGTACAACACTTAATGATTGTCATAGGGGTCAAATAAGCAATGAAGAAGCAATATTAATAAAAATCTTAGGATATAAGCAACAAGTTACAGTCATACAGTCAACATGGGAGGAAATGGGTGATAGGAATGATGAGAAAAACTAGTAAAATAGAAGTGCAGATTTAGTAGAAAGTCTGACAGTGTTGAGGGAATTATTTGTTTAGTAGAGTGATGGCGTTTGGAAAAAAACTGTTCTTGTGTCTAGTTGTCTTGGTGTTTTGGAATACAATTGCATATAGCACAGCATGGCTGAGTTTAAATACCGATGAAGCTGTATTCAAAGCATCTGAAGAACATCAGGTTGTTTAGACCATCCTAGATATTCTGGGTCCCGTAATGAAATTATATTTTTTTCTTCCTAGAATATTTTTTGCAAGAGCAGGATCTGTTTTTGGTGGGTGGGGTTCAACAAAGTATCCATTCATTAGTTGCAATGCAGCTTCTCACCTGACCTGATATTGTAGGCTGTGAGAGTGACTGCCCCAAAGTCACCCAGCCAGCTTTTATGTCTAAATTGGGACTAAAACTCCAGGCAAATTGACCAATTGACCCAATGCTACAGAGACAGCTTTCATGCATACGTTTGGACCGGAACCCGCTGTCTTCTGGTTTATGTCCTGGTGTCTTCACCACTATTTATTTATTGTATTTATTATCTATTATATATTTGTCAAACAAGTCTAGAATTATAGTTTGTATTAACATAACAAAGTATAAAGAAGTGATAAAAATGATAATAGGACAGAAGGACAGGGACGGTAGGCACAATATTTCGCTTATGCATGCCCCTTACAGACCTCTTAGAAAAGGGGAGAGATCAACAGAAGATAATTTAAGGTTGAAGATTTTAGGGTTAGGGGAAGAAACAACAGAGTCAGGAAGTAAGTTCCAGGCATTGATCACTCTGTTGCTGAAGTCATATTTTCTGCAGTCAAGTTTGGAGCAATTTACACTTAGTTTGTATCTATTACGTGCTCTTGTGTTGTTGTTGTTGTTGTTGAAGGTGAAGTAGTCACTAACAGGAAGGATGTTATGCTGTCTAATCTTATGAACAACAGTTAAATCAGTTCGCAGGCAACGTAATGGTAGATTGTCTAACCATAGTATTTGAAGTCTGCAGGAGGAGCCTGAATTGTCTCCCTTGTTGAAGTCACTTGCTTCTTCATAACATTCTGACTGATGCATTTACAAGACACAGTAGAGTATTCCCAGTGGTTCTTGAAAAAGAGCTTGTCCAAGAAAGTATATTTCTACATGAGCAGGATGAAAATAATGTAAGATTTAAGCTTTTCAGAAGAATGAAAACAAAAACAAAACCCCGCCAACCACATGTCTGGTGTCACATTCCTGTTTCAACCAGAAGAGGGAGATGAACATCAAAGAAGAGCCATGATTAAGTGGCCAAGTTAATGCTTGACATGAGGAACATCTCAGGTTCAACCCATAAAGCTCCATCTAAAGAAAAAACCTTGGAGAAAAGAAGATGTGAAGGACCCTGATAATTTTGAGATAACGTGGGTAAAATAATTCAACATTGCTATAGTACATGGATTATCAAGTTGCACTGATCACATTCCTGCATCATAGGGCTTCAGAATTCCTAGTGATGCAACCATTCAGTAGAAATTAATTTCTCCTTGTCCTCTTTGGTTACAGCACTTACTTTCAACTAGCAGTGGTAGGAGGGAATAATTGCAGTTCGTTTTTTAGCTGTTCACACTAGTGCAAATCACAACTAATGTATGCAAATCAACAACAGCCAATAAGGTGTGTCACTCTGAGTCTTGCTTGAATTGCAAAGCTCAGCCCAACAAACACCCAGATTTAAATGGGGTGTGTGATTTAAACTGGGGGATTCTGGGAAATGAAGACCACACATCTTAAAGATGCCAAAATTGCTCTAGTATTACTAGTTGGGAAGCCTAGAAAGGCATAGAAGTAGAATTGTTGTGTCTGGCAGAACTTAAAGAGACTTGACGGAGCATTTCTTCTGATGTTTACAGCACCTGTCAAGGTCTGAAGGTGTACAACCTCAAGGTTATTCAAATGAGGCAAGGTGAATGACCATTAAGAGAAATGGCTTTTCAACCATTAAACGGTCTGCCCTTGGTGGGATGATGCAATCAATCAATTTATTGCAGTCTTAGGTCAGAGACCAGAACAAATAAAAATGCTCGGTAAATATACTGCTGCTAATTTAAAAACTGCCATGATTTGCATAACAACTGTGGCAAGAAAAGTCACAAAATGGGGCAAAACTCACTTAATGTATGCCTCAATTAACCACAGAATTTTGAGGGCTCAATTGTGATCATAACTCGAGGACTAGCTGTACTGTTTTTTTCTGTCTCAGTCCTTCCCCCAAGAAACCAGAGCAGGGGGTCTCCAAACTTGGGAATTTTAAGACTCGTGGACTTCAATTCCCAGAATTCTCCAGCCAGCCATGGGAATTCTGGGAGTTGAAGTCCACAAGTCTTAAAGTTCCCATGTTTGGAGACCTCTGAACTAGAGGAACCCCAATCTGTGTATTATGAAGAAATGGTAGCACACCTCTTCCATTTTTCTTCTTCTATCATTTGGGTCTATGTCAATCTATTCTTAAAACTGGCCACTTCTATAGAAAGCAAGGTGTCTAATGAGATTTTGCTGGCAGCTGTGGCCAGGTAACATGTTGCAAGCAGCCAATAAATCTGGCTGTTCAGAAACTTCCAGGAACAAGTTTTATTTCCTCTCCGTGCTTCGGCCTCAGGAACCATGTGCAGTCATGCGTCTGTTGTTTCATAGGAGAACCTGGTTCCCACCCAACCCCCTAATTCCCAGCCATGACTTGTGCACTGAAGCAGGTGAAAATGAGGAGGGGCTGGAGAGAGATGGGGGGGAAGGAAAAAAAAGAAGGAAAAGGGAAAAGGAAAGACAAAGGAAAAAAGAAAGAAAACAGAAAAAGAAAGAAAGAAATAGCACAATCCTAGTCTCCCTTAATTTTAAAAATTCATCAAAAAACCCCATGTGATACATACATACAGATATAGATATAGATATAGATATAGATATAGATATAGATATAGATATAGATATAGATATAGATATAGATATAGATATAGATATAGATATAGATATAGATATAGATATAGATATAGATATAGATATAGATATAGATATATTTGTTTTCGTAAATTTTCACGGGTATATGTATGTAGATTGTTCTGAGTTCGGGTTTTGCCCTGTGTAATATTTTGCATGTTTATGCGACGTTTCGGTGAAATCACATTCACCATCATCAAGCTTGGAAACTTCAGCCTGATGATGGTGAATGTGATTTCGCCGATGTTTCAACTGCATGTAATTACAGGGTAATTAATCCAGGAAGACACACACTACACGATAAAAGGAAAACCCAAAAGTTTTTATAAACAGAAAAACAGAAACAGCCCCCTTTTTAAATGTCAAAGGGATTTTCTGGTACACACAAGGCACAGGTTAAATGCAATCCAATTGCTGACCCAATAACTAAGAAATTGAGTCCAATTCTAAAGTTCAAATAGTCCACACACAATCTTGAACAGCACAAAAAACAGAATATTGACGAAACAATGAATCAGATAAACTGCCATGAGGCTAAAACACCAAGCTGCACTTTTATCTGTAGCACTAATTACAGCAGCTCCACCCAACCACAGGTGGCCTCATTTTCTCTTGTAATAATCCTTCAGTTGTTGTCTCCTATGCATCACTCTATGCATGCGTGGATGTGTCATTAATTCTTGTTCAGAATCCAGGGATGATACAGATGATTAATCTCCTCCTGGGCTGTCTGCCAAACTCCCCTCTTCCCTTTCACTCACGCTTCCGTGGACAGAGGAGGCTTCGTTGGCAGATTCCATCAGGAGCAAAACAGGCTTGCTGCATGTGGATGTTTCCCCCATATCCACCTGCACATTCCTTGGGGCAGGAGCTGGGCCAGAGCTAAGCACAACACACACACACACACACACACACACATTTACATATTTACAGCAACACGAAGCTTAAAACTTCAGCCTGATGATGGTGAATGTGATTTCACCGAAACGTCGCATAGACATGCAAAATATTACACAGGGCAAAACCCGAACTCAGAACAATCTACATACATATACTCGTGAAAATCTACGAAAACAAAAAAAACACTTCATAATAATCAGCATGTCAATCCTTCTAATAATTATGATTTTAGAATTTTATATTTGGAAATCAGCCTTAACAAAACACTTCATAAAAATCTCCATGTCATTCCTTCTAATAATTATGATTACACCAACCAATCAGATCACTGAAACATAATCACCCAATCTATTTGCTACATTCAAAACAAATCTCCACCCCCACACTATATACTAGGAAGAAATGACAGTTGCTAACATTCCATTTTACAACAACACAAAGATTGGAACTTCAGCCTGATGATGGTGAATGTGATTTCGCCGAAACGTCGCATAGACATGCAAAATATTACACAGGGCAAAACCCGAACACAGAACAATCTCTCTCTCTCTCTCTCTCTCTCTCTCTCTCTCTCTCTCTATATATATATATATATATATATATATATATATATATATATATATATACACACTATATATACTATATATATACTATATATATATATATATATATATATAATATATATATATATATATATGTATGTGTATATATATATATATATATATATATATATATATATATATATATATATATATATATATATATGTTAAATGTTTTTAGCTGGAATTTTAAAATTAAGGGAGACTAGGATGGTCCCATTTTGGCCTTGTTCTGGCCTCATCAGCTAGCCACACCCTTCCTTACTGGCTAGCTGATGAGGCCAGAACAAGGCCGAAATGGGACCATCCTAGTCTCCCTTAATTTTAAAATTCCAGCTAAAAACATTTAACACATACATTTAACACATAGTTGTCAGCTGTAAATATATTAACTGCCTTGAAGTGGTCCTGGGTTGGGCCTAGAGGCAAAAAGGATGCATGTTTATGCGACGTTTCGGTGAAATCACCGAAACTGTATATATATATATACAGATACATACATACATACATACATACATACATACATACATACATACATACATACATAATTTATTTATACATAAACATACAAACACAAAAACACAAAACAATTAAAAGTATTGGACATTGTACGACATACCTTCTTTACAATTATTATTGTGCTTACTCTCTGTTACATAGCTAGTTTTATACATATTATATACAGGTAGGACAATGTTGCAGATAATTTTATGAACGACTCTTATGTCAGACCGAATGTGGCGTAGTTCTTAATTGTCTGAGCCCAACATTTTAATTCTGGTGTTTTGTTGCAAGCAGAAGAGTAGAGGACTGTTCTCGTGGAATATTAGTGGACTCTCTCAATTGTATTAATGTTTGATATGAAGTGTGGGTTCCTTACAGGTGAGCTATATTCAAGAAGTGATCTAGTGAATGTTTTGTATGCTCTGGTTACCAGCTTAATGTTGCCAGAGTAGAAGCTATGCAAGATTAGATTAACAACTCTTAGTGCCTTTCTGGCAATGTTATTACAATGGGCTCTGGCATTTAGATCATGAGATATGAGTACTCCCTGAGTACTCCTTGACAGAATGAGGGTCATCTACAAGGTCATGCCCTCTCAGCTTGTATTTTGTGTTCTGATTCTTTTTGCCAATGTGTAAGACAGAGCATTTGTTGGCTGAGATTTGGAGTTGCCAATTGTTTGACCATTCTGATACATAGTCAAGGACTTTTTGAAGGGTGGTAGTATTGTCGGTGGCATGCACATCCACGTTTGAGAACGTGGACATCTGTTAAATGTCTATTTACTATCCTGAAATGCCAATTGCTATCTGCAATCGATGGCTTAAATTTGGACTGCAGTAACACTATGTTTGTACTATAATATACTATAAATTTATATACATTTATATACATTGTGTTCACCCTAGAACAAGGACAGAAGCACCAGCCTGAAGATAACGAGTGGGACCTTGTCGAAACGTCGCCAGAAATTTCTGAATCCTAAACGGGAAGAAACCTGAATATGCCAAGACCGTCATATATATATATGTGTGTGTGTGTGTATGCGTGGGTGTTTGTGTGTGTACGTACATACATATATACATTCATATCTCACATGTTTTTGCTGAATTTTTAAAATTAAGGGAGATTAGGATAGCACTATTTCGGCCTTTAATTTTATATATACAGTATGTGTGTTTGTTTGTTTGTTTGTGTGTGTGTGTGTGTATACATACATGCATGCATATATACATACATACATATATATCTCACATGTTTTTGCTGAATTTTTAAAATTAAGGGAGACTAGGATAGCACTATTTCAGCCTCGTTCTGGCCTCATCAGCTAGCCATACCCTTACTGGGATTTTATCCTGCAGCTTCTGCCTTAACCTCTAGGCCACAGGATCTGATCCTTTCAGCTTTATACCAGGGAGGGGCTATATGTTTTTTCAGTTGGATCACCCTGGTAAAAGGAAGGAGCGTCACAGCTTCCTTTTTGCCTCTCAGCCTAACCCAGGGCCATTTCCAAGGCAGTTAATTTGTTCATAGCCAACAAACTATATTCTGTATCTCTCTCTCTCTCTCTCTCTCTCTCTCTCTCTCTCACACACACACACACACACACACACACACACACACACACAGACACAGACACACACAGAGACATATAAAATTTGTTGGTTGTGCATTGGTTAAGAGTGCAGTACTACAAGCTACTTCAGCAGTTTGGCAGATCAAATCTCAGTGGGCTCTAGGTTGACTCATCCTTCCAAGGTCAGTAAAATGAGGACCCAGATTGTTGGGGGCAAGAGGCTGACTCTCTGTAAACCACTTCGAGAGGGCTGTAAAGTACTGTGAAGCGGTATATAAGTCTAAATGCTATTGCTATTGCTATAAATACAGATAAATGAAGACAGTAAGAGAGGGATGGTAGGCACAATGGTGTGCTTATGCATGCCCCTTACACACCTCTTAGGAATGGGGTACTATATACTATATACTGCCTACCTACCTACCTACCTACCTACTCTCTCAGGTGCTTTTGGTTCACTGACATGGGGGTTGCTACTTACCGCTGCTACCGGTGCGATGCATGTGCAGTTTCATGTTGCTGGTGTCCATGTGCGCACGACCCAGTGAGATTTTGCTTCTGTGCATGAGCAGGAAGAAAAATCTCATGAGAAGATGTGTACACACAAGAGATTTCGGCATTTTTTTTTGCTTTTGGGCAGGTGCAAAAAATTGCCGAATAAACATTAATATTTTCTTTTCATTTGGTTGCGATCAGGAATGTTCAAATTAGTAAACCAATGCAAAATGTATTTTAAAAATTTGGAAATTGCAGCCTGATCTATATATAAATGAACAAAATTGCACACAGACAGGGGGAGGGGCTTTTCTGAGCAAAATAAACAAATAGACATTAATTTTTTCATTTCATTTTTCATATGGTTGCAATCAGGAATGTTCAACTTAGTAAACCAGTGCAAAATGTATTCAAAAATTTAGAAATTGCAGCCTGATCTATAAATAAATGAACAAAATTGCACACAGACAGGAGGAGGGGCTTTTCTGAGCAAAATAAACAAATAGACATTAATTTTTTCATTTCATTTTTCATATGGTTGCAATCAGGAATGTTCAACTTAGTAAACCAGTGCAAAATGTATTCAAAAATTTAGAAATTGCAGCCTGATCTATATATAAATGAACAAAATTGCACACAGACAGGGGGAGGGGCTTTTCTGAGCAAAATAAACAAATAGACATTAATTTTTTTCATTTCATTTTTCATTTGGTTGCAATCAAGAATGTTCAAACTAATAAAGTAATGCAAAACCTTTTCCAAGCAGCTAAAATAAACCATTTTTAGTCTGGGTCAAATAGACCCGGGAACAGTACAAGTGTGAGTTTTTGGCAAACAGAACATCAGGGTTAAGAATATCTGTTGCTGATGCTTCAAAGCATCCTTTCAAGTAGACAAGGTGGAAGTGATTTTATTTATTTTAGTTAGCTTCCCAAACCTAATGTGAATATGTTCCTGGTTCTCTGGTTATACCCCTATCCATCATTCAGTCTGCATCCCTGACTGCCCACAGTTCCTGATGAAGGAAATGCCCCTGGTTTTAAAGAAAGCCAAAGAATCTGCAGGCAATTTGGCGGGGCCTAGGGGAAGAGCCTTCTCTGTGGCGGCCCCGGCCCTCTGGAACCAACTCCCCCCGGAGATTAGAATTGCCCCCACCCTCCTCGCCTTTTTAAAGCTCCTTAAAACCCACCTCTGCCATCAGGCATGGGGGAACTGAGATATTCTTTCCCCCTAGGCCTTTACAATGTATGCATGGTATGTTTGTTTGTTTGTATGTATGTTTGGTTTTACCATAAGGTTTTTTTTAGTTGTTTTAGTATTGGATTTACATGCTGTTTTGTACTACTGTTGTTAGCCGCCCCAAGTCTACGGAGAGGGACGGCATACAAATCCAATAAATAATTAATAATAATAATAATAATAATAATAATAATAATAATAATAATAATTTGTACATGGGCTGCATGACAGTAAAAGAGGAGTTGACACTCCAGTAAAGGTCATAAAAGGGTACAAGAACCTGCACCCCAGCCATGGAGGACAGAAGGAAAAGGGGGAACATGATCGAAACATTTAAATATGTTAAAGGGTTAAATAACTTTCAGGAGGGAAGTGTTTTTAATAGGAAAGTGAACACAAGAACAAGGGGACACAATCTGAAGTTAGTTGGGGGAAAGATCAAAAGCAACGTGAGGAAATATTATTTCACTGAAAGAGTAGTAGATCCTTGGAACAAACTTCCAGCAGACGTGGTTGGTAAATCCACAGTAACTGAATTTAAACATGCCTGGGATAAACATATATCCATCCTAAGATAAAATACAGGAAATAGTATAAGGGCAGACTAGATGGACCATGAGGTCTTTTTCTGCCGTCAGTCTTCTATGTTTCTATGAGAATTTTATTTAGTAATTGTTCATTTATTTATTTAACTTGGATGCCACCCACCTTGCCAAGGCGACTCAGAATAAACTCAAGGTGACTCCAAATGAATTTTCTCCAAATATTCTCCTGGGAGGAGAAAGGAGAGAAAATAATCAAAAAACAATTTCCTTTCCGGCAAGTCAAAGGAGAGTAATTGAAGTAGAATATGCACCCAACAATTGTTCCTCAACTGCTCTGGATGGTACACAATCAAATTGGCACAGCAGTGCTGGACTACATGCAGAGAGCTAGCCCAAAGCACAGTGGTTTGTGTGACAGTTTCAACAGCTTGGCATAATCATTTCACCAGTTCACAATCCAAATCTTATTTAGCCGTCAGTTGAAAAAGCTGAGGTAACTGAGTTGAGTGGCGGGATGATAATATAAACATCAAAACACAAGGACACGTCTGTTGGATGAGGACCAAGATCTATTTGTCAACTCCGGGATCTCCTCCCAAAAGGTTCATCAGGTCCTGGAGATGTTTATTGAATGTCCACTGGGTAATTGTCCTCTTCTCAACTTGTCACACTTTTCAACAGCAGGAATTCAGTAGCATTCTTTTGGATGCTAGACGATGGCACTAACAGCTGCCCTGTTTTTCACCAATTGGCCTCGTTACTCTGGATCCTCATCCAAGACAATGCATTTTTGGAACAGAAAATTCCATAATCATAAATTAGTCGCAGATTATTCTCTCCCAAACCTATTATAAATCTATTTCAGTGAGCTATTTCGGATATTGGTATTGTATGAGAGAGGGGAAGAAGAGGGCATCCATTTTACTCCACGATGAGCATAATTTTTAAAGCTTTCTTCCTGTCTCCAATCCTTGCTGGGCCTTAAAAGAATAAAAATTAAAAGAATAAAAATAAAAAGAGAGGCTCGAAGGACTGCACGACATAATTGTGCTGGGAAGACCCACTTTTAAACGAAAACGAAAACTAGAAAGATGTGGTAGGAATGTCTGTTATTATTGCAGTTAATGACCAATCAATGCAACCCACAGATATAAAAAGACACTAAACAAGCAATGCAACTAAAACAACATACAGCACTTTATCAAACTAAACAATTTGGGGAAGTGAGCTATCTAAAAGGTATAGCACCTAGTTAGGCCTAAAATCAAATTGTTATAAATCCTGTTATGAAACAAAACAAAACAATGTCGTCTGGCGGGCCCCAGGGGAAGAGCCTTCTCTGTGGCGGCCCCAGCCCTCTGGAATCAACTCCCCCCGGAGATTAGAACTGCTCCCACCCTCCTTGTCTTCCGTAAACTACTTAAGACCCACCTATACCGCCAGGCATGGGGGATTTGAGACACCATTCCCCCAGGCTTATTATAATTTATGTTTGGTATGTATGTGCTGTTTGGTTTTTAATTATGATAGGGTTTTTAGTTTTTTTTAATATTAGATTTGTGCCTGTATAATACTGTTTTTATCGTTGTTGTGCGCCGCCCCAAGTCTTCGGAGAGGGGCGGCATACAAATCTAATGAATTATTATTATAATTATTATAAAATAAACAGTCACCTATCATCAGGAATGTGTTAAGACATTATTTATAGAACCAAAATCATTTTCTTCATTTCTTTCTGCATTGGGGGATTTTATTTTATTTTTTTAGTAAAATTCTTTTAAGATGAACTGAAATTTGCTTATTTTAACCAGGCTGTAATTGAACGTTCTCACGGTCCACACCATTTTGAGCAGCAAGTTCTTGAAGGATTTCAGGAGGCCCCAAAAATTAAGCTATGATCTATAGACAGTCCAAGAGTTGAGTTGTTGACTCTTGCTGTAGACTTATTTTGGAAAGATGCTAAAATTCCTTGAGCCTATTGGATTGTCTATTTGGCACACAATCCAATTCAACAATAGCCCTTTTGGGAATGAAAGGGATGACTCAAATGATGACCTGTAGAAGAACTCCATCTGTTCTGCTGTTGAAACCTCTTTGGTGAAAGTAGTTATTAAAAAGGCACCAAGGGTTGTTAATCTACAGTAATCTTGCATAGCTTCTTCTCTGGCAATATTACACTGCTAATAAGAGCATACAAAACATTTGTCAGACCAATTCTCGAATACAGCTCACTTGTATGAAACCCACACTGCATTTTGGACATTAATACAATAGAGAGAATCCAGAAATATTTCACAAGATGAGTCCTCCACTCCTCTGCGCTCCACATTCTACCAGATTTGAAATTTGGGGCTTAGATATCTTACAGTCTTCATTATGATCTAAATGTAAATCATAAAATCATCTACTACAATGTCCTACCTGTCAATGAATACTCCACCTTCAGCCACAATAATGTACGAGCACCCGATAGATTCAAACTCAATGTAAACCACTCCAAACTTGATTGTAGAAAATACGACTTCAGCAGCTTCTTCCCCAAACTCCAAAAACTTTAACCTTAGACTGTCTACAGTCGACTTCTCCCCATACCTGAGAGGTCTGTAAGGGGCGTGCATAAGCGCACCATTGTGCCCACCACCCCATCTCACTGTCCTATTGTCCATATTTATTTATTTGTCTGTCTGTCTGTCTGTCTGTCTGTCTGTCTGTCTGTCTGTCTGTCTGTCTGTCTGTCTGTCTGTCTGTCTATCTATCTATCTATCTATCTATCTATCTATCTATCTATCTATCTATCTATCTATCTATCTAGTTAGTTAGTTAGTCCAATACACAATGAGAATTTTAGAGGGTATATATATATATACACACATAGCAAAATACATGATGAAGGTTATAGAGGAGATACTCATAGTAAAATATATCTATGAAAGAATAGAAAAGAAGATATAGTAATAGAACATATCAATGAAAGAATAGAAGAAGAGATATAGGAATAGAAGAAAGGAATAGGAGATATAAGAGAGCAATAGGACAGGAGACGGAAGGCACTCTAGTGCACTTGTACTCGCCCCATATATTTACCAGTATCTACTTTGCTATTTTTATGTTTATACCAATACCTGCAATCTTGTACATATTTTTGACAAACCAACCAACCAAATATCAGACCCTTTGAAAGGCCCTATGGAGAAATTGAAAAAAGAAATTGGGTGAACACCTAACAAATGCCTTCGTAATGGATTCTGTGCTTTTTCTTATCTGGTGTATCTGATGTAGATTTGGGTCTCTTGGTGAAAAAATAATAACTTCCTGTTTCAACAACCCTGTTTATTGTGAATTAAGAGACTGGGTGAGGGGGTGGGGAGACAGGAAACGGAAGAAAGGAAAAAAAATGAAATTCAATATTTAGTGCTACATTCCGCCTCCTCCTGAGATATTTTAGAGAAAACAACTCCTTCTGTTTCTGTTATACCCAGAGGATTGCTTTGTACGTTTTCTACGCCATGAGAAAATGAGCTTCTGTAGTTGATTTGGAAGAAGACCAACTGTGGCAGATATCGTTGTGGTAGCTTTGTCATTCAAGTTTTTTTTAAAACCAGTCATTTCATTTTATTATTGTTGTTTTAATCCATCCATTCTTTTTGGAAATTATTACCTTGGATAGAGCAGAGAAACTGATCAGAACAAATTTCATTAGGGGAAATTACTACCAACTGCCCAACCTAATTTGCACATTTTTCAAATAATTAAGTAACTTTTTATTTTTACATGAAAGGACCTCCCTTTGCTTGCGGCGCCACTGCGGTGTCCTTTTTCCTAAAAATAAAAATAAATAAAAATAAAAAATCCATAAAAATAAAAAATGATGGGATTGCGGGAGCGGAGCTTTGATGTCACATATACTGGCAGGTTGCTAAGCATGCCAAGGTGATCACTTCCTGGATTCCATCCTCCCTCCATTATTTTAGTGCCGCTACCGGAATCCAGGAAGTGATCACCTTGGCGTGCTTAGCAACCTGCCGGTGATGTCAAAGCTCCGCCCCCGGAATCCCTTCATGGGATTCCCCAGCTCATTTTCTGAGTCCCTCCCAACCTCCTGAATGGCTGACAGCTCCCTGGTGTTCGCCTTCCTTTGCTGCCACCGGTGCCCGGCTCCTCCTCCTCTTCTCAGCAGATGACAGCCGGGCAGTGGTGCTTTGCGGTGCTTGGCATGAACGCCGAGCCAGAGCACAATTTTTTTTAAAAAAATTCGGGTTCAGGTTCGGCATGCCAAACACCACAAAATTCGGTACAGACCCGAATTGTGCGAGTTCAGTTCGCCCAACACTAATCAGCACCAGTCAGTGGTATTTGTGACCCTTTTAAAAATGTTCAGTTGACTGAGTTTCATGTTTAATGAATAAAAGAGATAATGATGATGATGGTGGTGGTGGTGATAATAATAATAATAATAATGATAATAATAACAACAGCAACAGCAGCAACAACAATAATAACAACAAATATTTTAAGAAGATACTTGGTTGATACCTAGGACACTGGCAGCAACCCATATAATAATAATAATAATAATAATAATAATAATAATAATAATAATAGACTAGCCAGAATAAATCAGAAATAATCCTAAATCTTCATTCTAATAGGTAAAGGAATATAGCCAAAATAGTAAAACGTGTCATCTTGCTTTTTGGTTGAACATGTCTGCATCCATGGACTTCAGCCTTCCACATTCTACAGCCTCTATGAAAAGAACACTTGTACAGCTTCAAATAGGGACAAAATGGTTCTTCTCATGAAAGCAATTTCTGTTTTCAAGGGAAGAAGGCATTTCTTAAAATAGTCGCATCCCCACTTCCATTGGGTTTCTGCTGAGCTCGGGACCTTTTGCCAATATCATTTTACACATCCGACCAAAGCCAGTAGCATTTGCATAGCGGGGGTGAGGGGGACATTGAAGCAGAGTTGCCTAACGTTTTAAGTTCCTGAAGGGTTGTGGGTTTTGACTGCAGAGTATTTAAGGGACCACTAGACAGGAAATCTTCTTCTGGAGATTTTTTTTGTGTGTTTTTTTAAAGTCGGATGGTGAGAGACTCTTTCTTTATCAGTGGTTTTGCCAGAGAGGTTTCAATTAGTAAGTGATGAGTGCTAGGAACTTGAGGAGTTTTGGGAAAACAACTTGGAGTTATTTGCAAAGAAAAATTATCTCAGCCCTCTGAAAGTTAAGGGTTTTTTTCCCTCCTGTTTTTGCAGCACTAATGATACCAAGAGGGAAACAGCTAGAATTGTTCCTTATTTTCTCAGGAAAAAAATTAGACAGGGCAGTTCCTCCAAAAAGACTTATTTTAAAGGTTCAGGAGAGGACTGACACATGGCAGAGAGTGTCGGTGGTTGTAAAGTTACTCCAAAGATTGCTGAATTTCATTCTATCAGAGTTGCGACAAAAGTTGCGACTGAATACAGGATTATTTTTAACTGCCAAAAGGGAGATAGAAAGAGAGAGAAGAGGGAGAGGGAGAGAAATAGGGAGGGAGAGAGAGAGAAAAAGGGAGGTAGAGAGAAAGAAAGAGAGGGAGGGAGAGAGAGAGAAAGAGAAAGAGAAAGAGGGAAGGAGAGAGGGAGATGGAGGGGGATAAATAATGCAATTCATCAAAAATTAAAGATTTTCAATGCCCATGTTGCATGGTTAAGCCTTTTATTGATATGGCAAGATCATAAAAGGCTGACTTTGTTCGTTCATTCGTTCATTCATTCGTTCGTTCATTCGTTCATTCGTTCATTCGTTCATTCGTTCATTCGTTCATTCGTTCATTCGTTCATTCGTTCATTCGTTCATTCGTTCATTCGTTCATTCGTTCACTCGTTCACTCGTTCACTCGTTCATTCGTTCATTCGTTCATTCGTTCATTCGTTCATTCGTTCTATTTCGCTTTTCATTTTGAAATAATGATCCAGAAGAGGACACTTTTACTTAACATTTAATATGACCAGGTGCTCAACTACAGGCCGCGACTTCCAAACACAACTGAGCCCATGGTTTCTGTTGTTAAGTGAGATATTGATTAAGTGAACTCTGCCCCTTTTTATGACCTTTCTTCCCTTCTAAATGTAGCAATTGATGTCTGGAGGACTAAGGTAATTTGTTGCATGAGGAGGAGTGGAGGACTCTTCTTGTGAAGTATTTCTGGACTCCTTCGATTGTATTAATGTCTGTTATGCAGTGTGGATTCCGTACAGGTGAGCTGTATTCAAAAATTGGTCTGACAAATGTTTTGTATGTTTAGTACATCGGAGAAGTTACGGTTCGTCTTACCAATGCTCATTGTCACACATCACACTAAATCATGGTTTAAAACTGATCTTTTTTTATGAAGCTGTAATGACCAGGCCAACAGTCAGACTGATCCTGGTAATGGAAGGGATTGTAGCTCCTCATTTTGGGCTGGAACGTCTTCCTGATATGTATCAATACAGAGCAAATAAATCCCCAGCATTCCACAATACTCAGAAACCCCCCTTTTCTTTCTCTCTTTCTTTCCTTATTTCTTGAACAACCAGTGCCAATTCCTACTCTCTCTGATCTGGGAAACGCAAACAAATCTGAGCAATGACAATTTAGATCTTTACATTTCCATATCTATGAAGGCTTCCTCTTTGAGGGCTGAATGAGAGGTTTTTTTTTCTCTCCCCTGAATTGGCTCCCTCTGTTGACAAACAGCGCAATTTGCATTTGGAAGAAGTAAAACTCAGGGGAGAAAAACAGGAAACATCTCCAATAGATGCAGAAGAGATGGATATTTTTGCGATATTGGAGCGTCAACAACCAGACAAGAGATGAGATGAGTGGATGAGAGAAGAGATGAGGGGAGGGGAAGGGAAGGGAGGAAAAGGGAAAGAAAGGGAAAGAAAGGGAAGAGGGGAGGAGAAGGGAATCTCTATAAAGACCTATCAGTCTCATCGGTAAAACCCAAAGTCAGAGTTTTATTCTTTTCCACCTTAAGCATAAAGTTCAGAAGTGGTTTCCACATGGAAACAAAAGCACTTCTTGTCTTCAATCAATGTGGTCCATTTCGCCAAGCGAGAAATTTGTTCAGCAAGTGTTCTGTCAGGCTCTCTGGTAGACTCCTCCCGGAAATTCACAGGTACAAATTTCAGACACACACACGTTTGCAAATTCAAAACAATGTTCTTTATAATGAAAATTCACTTAAACTAAGCCCTCTTTTGGTATAGCAAAGAGCACTCGTCTCCAAACAAACTGGTAATTTGTACAAGTCCCTTATCAGTTCTGTGATACTTAGCTTGCAGCTGTGAGGCAATTCACAGTCCTTCTTCTTTCACAAAGTGAAACACACTTTGCTCTGGTTTAGTTTCAAAGCGGGGGAAAATCAGCACACAAAAGGTCAAACGCAGCAAGGCAGTCATGAAACACAACGATCAGATAATCCTCCTCAATGGCCAAACCCACAGGCTGCTATTTATAGCAGCCTCATTAATTACCACAGCCCCACCCAACCACAGGTGGCCTCATTTTCTTTGATAGTAATCCCTCAGTTGTTGTTGCCTATGCATCGCTCTCCGCATGTGTGGCTGTATCATTAACTCTTGTTCCGAATCCAAGGAGGAGCTAGATAATTGATCTCCTTCTGAGCTGTCTGCCACACTCTCCTCCTCCCTGTCACTCATGTCTTCTTGGTCAGAGGAGCCTTCATCATCAGATTCCACCGGGGACAAAACAGACCTGCAGCATGTGGATGTCTCCCCCACATCCACAGTCCTTGGAGCAGGAGCAGGGCCAGAGCTAACCACAACAGCAAGTAACCAAAAATGGTTTAGTCCCATTTTTTAAAATCTTTCTTGTCACCATTGTTCAGTGAAGCCATCTCTGGATTCACAAGTATGAGCATCTGACTTTTGATCACACCATCATGGGTTTGCTACAAAGGTTGTAACTGAAAAATGGTTGTAAGTTGCATGTTTTCAGTGCCGATGTAAGTTCAAGCGGTCATTAAATTAACTGTTGTAAGCTGAGGATTGTCTGCATAACAAAGTGATGGACTATAAGGAAACCTCCTTGGAATGTAAGGTATGTATAGGTGTATATGTGTACTTGTGCTTTATTGATTGTCCTTTAAGGAGAGCCATGCAAATCAAAAACGGGAACACAGGACAAAATACTTCTACTTAGGTCTTTGGCATCGTATGCTGATTTATCCAACACAACTAATTTCTCAAGTAGAGTGAATTAAGATCCCAGGTCATTTCCAATTTTTAAACAACTGGATTTGTGTTTATTCATGTTTGTTTATGGCAGTTCTGTAAAGTAACCAGAAGATGATTTTATAAAGTGTCATGCACATAAGAACTGTTTTAAAATAAAACTGAAATTGGTTTTAAAAAAAGAAACACAATGAAACTGTGGATTTTCCATTTCAAAGCATTCCTGTATCCTTCTAAATTGCTTTATCTGTTTTAATAAGGATTCTGATTGTGGGATTTAAAGAAGATGAATTGAAACCTGACTTTGAGTTCATGCTGACACACTGAAGCTGACATGGATGATTCCAAATGAACCACCAGCCTCCCTTCCAAGGTTGCTCTTATGGGGTTATAACACAAGGCAGAATATTATTTAGAGGTTCCTTCTATAGGAAAACTAGGTAATCGATCTATAAGGAGAATTGATTGATTGATTGATTGGGTTGGATTTCTATGCCACCCCTCTTCAAAGACTCGGGGCAGCTTGCAATATATAAAAAAGCAGTAAATTACAATAAAATTAATCCAATTAAATTAAAATTATATAATAATAATAATAATAATAATAATAATAATAATAATAATTTATTAAATTTGTATGCCGCCCCTCTCCGAAGACTCGGGGCGGCTCACAACAGTAATAAAAACAGTATAACAATGGAACAAATCTAATAATAAAATATATATAAACCTCAACAGTTAAAAACCATACAGCACATACACATCAAACATGAAATATAATAAGCTATCTAAATGACCAAAAAATTATAACTTTATGGATGAAGGACAAGAAAAATGATAGGAAGATAGGCAGGCAGGTAGGCAGGCAGGCAGACATAGACAGACAGACCGAGTCTGCAGAGAGGGGCGGCATGCAAATCTAAATAAATAAATAAATAAATAAATAAATAAATAAATAAATAAATAAATAAATAAATAAATAAATAAATAAATAAATAAATAAATAAATAAATAAATAAATAAATAAATAAATAAATAAATAAATAAATAAATAAATAAATAAATAAATAAATAAATAAATAAATAAATAAATAAATAAATAAATAAATAAATAAATAAATAAATAAATAAATAAATAAATAATTGTGGAATGGATGGATAGGTGACAGACAGACAGACAGACAGACAGGTAGACAGGATGAATGGATGGGTGGGTAGGTGGGTGGGTGGGTGGGTGGGTGAGAGGATAGATAGATGATGGACATAGATAGACAGGGATGGATGGATGGATAGTTAGGTAAAGATGCCAGATTGATGAATAGGTAGATTGGTGATAGATAGACAGACAGATAAATGCTGAATGGATGAATATAGATGACCGACAGACAGAGAAGGAAGGAGGAAGGAAGGAAGGAAGGAGGAAAGAAGGAAGGAAGGAAGGAAGGAAGGAAGGAAGGAAGGAAGGAAGGAAGGAGAGAGGATACATAATACCTTATCAAAGGTTCCCTTGCCTCCTCAAGAATTTTTTTCAAAAAAAAACCCTCTCTACAGTACTATGGAGTTCTTTCATTTATTTATTTTAATTTTATTTCAGCGATGTACTTGTTAAAAGAACACGGCAGGGGGGACGGTAACAGCTCTAAACAGACAATGTAAAGCGGGAGAAAATCGCTCCCTCGGCCACATTTGGCTTCAGGTACCTCGAGGTAATTTGCGAGAGACGGTTGTTTTACCGAGCAGGAAGTGCTTTCCGGCTTCATTGCGCCCAGCAGGAAGGAAAACAGCAAGCCCGGTGCTTCATTTGTGCTTTTTATGTCGCTTCACAACCCAGGAACCATATGGGGTATAAACAGATCACTCCTGAGCTGGCTGAGGAAGGGTTGCAGGGCAGGAGCTTAGCGGGCGGCTGGAAGTGGAAACGGGAAAGCAGGAATGAAATATGGATGAAATCTCACCCCGGGGTTCTCCATCCCTCGTGGCGGCAAGAGGCTGAGGAGAAGAGATTTAGAAGGCAAAGGACTCGGTCCCACAAACAGATTTGAAGCTGGGTCTGGAGTAGAGCTGTTTTCTGACTTTGCACAAAGAACAGGTCATCCTCGAATTACGACTGCAATGAACCACCAAAGTTTATGTTGCTAAGCGAGAAATTTGTTGTGACATTTTTATTGAGTTACATTAAGTGTTATAAAACACAAAATATAAAGTAGATAGGAAATCAGTGGGGAGGGAAAGGAGAAGGAGAAGTGAGGAAAGACAGAAAGAAAAAGAAAGGAAGGAAGGAGGAAGGAAAGAAAGAAAGAAGAAAGAAAGAGGAAGGAAGGAAGGAAGGAAGGAAGGAAAAAATTAGCTCTGAACAAAATATTGAGGAAGGAAGGATGGAAGGGAGAGAGAGAGAAAAAAGAAGAAGGAAGGAAGGGAGAGAGAGAAAAGAAAGAAATAAAAAAGAAAGAAGGAAAGAAAGAAAGAAAGAAATGGAAGCATTGATTTCTGACCCTCTCTTTTAATAATAAAATAAACATCCAATCACAACTTTTTGCTTTTCTATAACAATATGGACAAGACATTTCAATAAAGATCTATCAGTCTCATCGGTAAAACCCAAAGTCAGAGTTTCATTCTGTTCCACCTCAAGCACAAAGTTCAGAAGCGGTTTCCATGTGGGAACATAAGCGCTTATGTTCTTTTCTTCAATCATGCCAAAATTTCACACACATGTGCATCCCCTCGCGAGATTTTGCTGCTGCAAATGCACACAAAGCAAAAAATGCAAAAAATTGAAGAAAAAAAGATCGCAGCGCCCATAGGACTGGCACCGGAGTGGTCAAGTGCAAATTGCACAATCTGGTTGCCACTACTGGTGCACAGTCTCCTATCGCACTGGTAGCAAACCACTACTGGTATATAGCCATGCTGGCCAATAGTGGGTTCCAAAACCCTTCACTACTGGTTTGCATGTGTGCTGCTACTTCACACTCACAGAAACTTTCCAGGCGGGTGAGCAAAGCCTCCAGCTGCCAGCATTACCAGTTCTTAGAACCAGGCAGAACCGGGAGCAACCCATCGCTGATCATGGAAATCATCTTTGGACAGTGCTGGATACTTCGGCCAAAAAAGGGAAATAAGCCCCGTGTCCTAGAATCAGACATGACTGAAAGAGAAACATTTATCTTTTATTAAATCCTAAAGCATCTAAGATAAGGCTCTGAATAGGGCTGGTTGTTGAGTAAATTCAACTGCTAGATTTCTTCACCTCATCTGTGGACACAGAGCCACAAGAACGGCCTAGGAAGCAAATCCCAATTTTCAAATTTATTTATTTTATTTATTTATTGGATTTGTATGCCGCCCCTCTCCGTAGACTCGGGGCGGCTAACAACAGTAATAAAAACAGCGTATAACAATCCAATACTAAAACAGTTAAAAACCCTATTATAAAACCAAACATACATACAGACATACCATGCATATAATTGTAAAGGCCTAGGGGGAAAGAGTATCTCAGTTCCCCTATGCCTGGCGGCAGAGGTGGGTTTTAAGAAGCTTACAAAAGGCAAGGAGGGTGGGGGCAATTCTAATCTCTGGGGGGAGTTGGTTCCAGAGGGCCGGGGCCGCCACAGAGAAGGTTCTTCGCCAGGGTCCCACCAAGTGACATTGTTTAGTTGACGGGACCTGGAGAAGATCCACTCTGTGGGACCTAATCGGTCACTGGGATTCGTGCAGCAGAAGGCGGTCCCTGAGATAATCTGGTCCGGTGCCATGAAGGGCTTTATAGATCATAACCAATACTTTGAATTGTGACCGGAAACTGATCGGCAACCAATGCGGATTGCGGAGTGTTGGTGTAACATGGGCATATTTGGGAAAGCCCATGATTGCGCTCCTAGCTGCATTCTGCACGATCTGAAGTTTCCGAACACTCTTCAAAGGTAGCCCAATGTAGAGAGCGTTACAGTAGTCGATCCTCGAAGTGATCAGGGCATGAGTGACTGTGAACAGTGACTCCCGGTCCAAATAGGGCCGCAACTGGTGCACCAGGCGAACCTGGGCAAACACCCCCCTCGCCACAGCTGAAAGATGTTTCTCTAATGTGAGCTGTGGGTCGAGGAGGACGCCCAAGTTGCGGACCCTCTCTGAGGGGGTCAATAATTCCCCTCCCAGGGTGATGGACGGACGGATGGAATTGTCCGTGAGAGGCAAAACCCACAGCCACTCCATCTTATCAGGGTTGAGTTTGAGTCTGTTGACACCCATCCAGGCCCCAACAGCCTCCAGGCCCCAGCACATCACTTCCACTGCTTCGTTGACTGGACATGGGGTGGAGATGTAAAGCTGGGTATCATCGGTTTGGACCAATTCACCCAGCGTACTGATGATACCTCACCCCATGCCCTTGGATGATCTCAAATATCTCCAAAGTCTCCTAATGGAGAATTTAAAAAAAACTTGATAAGTTTCAATGCACCATCTCACCAAAATGTCGAAGGAACCCACTGAAGTAGAATTGCTAGCCAGAACATTACAATCCCATCAAATGATCTTCCAAGAACTTTTGCAGAACTACGAGTTCAGGGCACATTCAACAAATCTGTTGCACATTTGTCATGGCAAATTATTGATTTAATTATTAGCATCAAATCCCACCCCAGGAGATCATGCATAGGCCGGGCTTCTTCACCACGATCATTATTTCTATTCCCAAATCTCTCAAAAGGGATTTGGCCCATGATTGCATCTTGCATGCTTTCAGAATATCAAGTTTGGCAGATGAGAAAATAATCGATGTTCTTTTAGCAAATCAACAGAAGAATTCAAAGAATGGCATAAGGAGAAACTCCTAGTGTAGCTTATTTTTAATCCTGGAGTAGTTAAAAAAGGAACTACAAAAGAGAAAATGCTGTTTTCTCCCATCCCTTCGCTCCCTCTCTCTTTCTCCCTCCCTCTCTCCCTCCCTCCCTTCCCATTCTCTTTCCAGGTTGTAAGTATTTGGTCATAAATAAAAGATCACCGGAGGATTATTATTAAGGGGAGCTGTAAAGCTGCCAAGCCACCATTCCTCCAGTCCTGAAAAGACCTTATGAAATATTAGGAATTAGCTAGGTTTAAACAACAACAACAAAAAAAATCCCAGCATGGGAAATGACCTGCTATCAATCTTTTAAGTGATATAGTAATGTAAAGAAAGATAATTTCATTACAATGTAAATTATAATGTAAATTTACATACGTAAAAAGGCTCCCACTCTAAGCATAGCAAATGCCATAAACTCAGATAAATACAATAGAATTGATTCCGAAACAGTGTAGAGACTTTATGAGAAAATCCCCCTAGAGTAAAACGAAAGAATGTTTCAGGATAAATAAAGAAAATACACACTGCCTACAATAATAAGCAAAAAATGTGTTTATTAACTATTTTTTTTAATACCACTTTTTCCCTCCTCTCCATAGTTGTCAGGTTGTAAAGTTCCAGGCATGGACCAGACCAGAGATAGGTTCCTCCCAGTTCGGGCCGATTCACCCGAACCAGTAGCGCCCCCTGGTGATGACATGATGACATCACAGAACTGGTTTGGCGGTGCTGGTCCATGGGTACCATCTTTTCTTTTTTTAAATGGATTTTTGAGTGGATATTTTTTTGGGGGGGGAATTTTTTTATTTTATTTTTTTTTTCTGAGCATGCACAGAAGTCAAGTTTCCAGCACTCCACATGCATTGCCATCTAGTTTTTAGCTTAAAAAAATTATTTTTGGAGTTTTTGCTACTGTACATTCATGCTCACGCAGTGTGCCCAAGCAGCACGAGAGGAAGCGAACCGTCAGCAAGGTAAGTTAGAACCCACCCCTAGATCAGATCGTGCGGAATGCGGCCGCGAGAGCCATCGTGGGGCTTCCTAGATTCGCCCACGTTTCTTCAACACTCCGTGGCCTGCCAATCGGTTTCCGGTCACAATTCAAAGTGTTGGGAATGACCTTTAAAGCCCTTCATGGCATTGGACCAGAGTACCTCCGGAACCGCCTTCTACCACACAAATCCCAGCGGCCGATAAGGTCCCACAGAGTTGGCCTTCTCCGGGTCCCGTCAACCAAACAATGTCGTTTGACGGGCCCCAGGGGAAGAGCCTTCTCTGTGGCGGCCCCGGCCCTCTGGAACCAACTCCCCCGGAGATTAGAATGGCCCCCACCCTCCTTGTCTTTCGCAAGTTACTTAAGACCCACCTATATCGCCAGGCATGGGGGAGCTAAGACATCTCCCCCAGGCTCTCTTGTGTTTCATGTTTGGTATGTATGTGTTGTATGGTTTTTTAACAGTTGGGGTTTTTATTTAATTCTTATTATTAGATTTGTTACGTTGTCTATACTGTTTTTCATCCTTGTTGTGAGCCGCCCCGAGTCTTCAGAGAAGGGCGGCATACAAATCTAATTAATAATAATAATAATAATATCCCCCACAACTTATTCAATTTCAACAAAGAAGAGAATTTTGGATTTTCTGGCTTGAAGATTACCAATCCCCTGATGCATTCTCCCTCTTCCTGCTTGTTATACCTCTGGCTGCATAGCTAGAGGTATAACAAGCAGGAAGAGGGAGATTGTGATCCCCTTATATCGAGTGCTGGTGAGACCACATTTGGAATACTGTGTTCAGTTCTGGAGACCTCACCTACAAAAAGATATTGACAAAATTGAACGGGTCCAAAGACGGGCTACAAGAATGGTGGAAGGTCTTAAGCATAAAACGTATCAGGAAAGACTTAATGAACTCAATCTGTATAGTCTGGAGGACAGAAGGAAAAGGGGGAACATGATCGAAACATTGAAATATGTTAAAGGGTTAAATAAGGTTCAGGAGGGAAGTGTTTTTAATAGGAAAGTGAACACAAGAACAAGGGGACACAATCTGAAGTTAGTTGGGGGAAAGATCAAAAGCAACGTGAGAAAATATTATCTCACTGAAAGAGTAGTAGATCCTTGGAACAAACTTCCAGCAGACGTGGTTGGTAAATCCACAGTAACTGAATTTAAACATGCCTGGGATAAACATATATCCATTGTAAGATGAAATACAGGAAATAGTATAAGGGCAGACTAGATGGACCATGAGGTCTTTTTCTGCCGTCAGTCTTCTATGTTTCTATTCAATGGACAGTCAAAAGCTTGAATGAAAGTGAAATATTGACTGAGCCTGATAGGAGAAAATAGGAAGGAACAGAAAGACACCGCTAGCTTGCAATCCCACAACATTGGCGCACTGCAAAGTTCATGTCACGCTGATATTTATTATTTGCATGCCCTTCCATTATCTCACTTCAGTGGGTTTATGGCTCTTTGGTGTACCAATGCTCATGGCACAGAAATGGGAGGGCTCCTCTGCCAGAGAGTTGTCTGGAGCCCACTGAACCTTCAAGTTTTAATGATTTTTTCTTTCACTGAGCTCAGTTCTGCATGCATGTCTGTGTCTTTGTACTGTGGGAAGCCATCGCCCTCCTACAAGGATGAGCTATTTTGAGAAATATGATAAAATAGGCAGGGTAAAATATTTCCCCTAAGAGAGAGATAAAAAAATCCGAACCCAGAGCCGCCCAGCAGACATTTTGGGCCCATTAAGCAAGTCTGGACCATCCTATCTACAAAATAAAAGGCCTTCAGGCATAGTTCCCTCTAAGCTGAGCAGTGAGCAATCGCTCACTTAAAAATCATCATCAACTCAGAGTTTTCCAAACCTGCCCAGAAGCCGAGAGGGAAAGAGTGAGAGGGAAGGAGAGAGAGAGAGGAAGAGAGGAAGAGAGAGAAACAGATAGAAAAAAGAGAGGAAGGAAAAGAGAAAGAAAAAGAATGGGAGTAAGGAAGAGAGAAAGAAAATCAAAATCTAGTTTGAAACTAGCTCAACTATTTAAGTGGCATTTTGATATTGATAGAGTTGCCCTATTATGAGCTCACTGTTATAGACACACAGTACAGTATTTTATTTTGAAATTCTCTGAGGCAAAACAGGGTGGGTTTTTTATTTGTTTGTTTGTTTGTCTGTCTGTCTGTCTATCTATCTATCTATCTATCTATCTATCTATCTATCTATCTATCTATCTATCTATCTATCTATCCATCTATCTATCTATCTATCTATTATTTCTATGCCGCCCAGTCCCAAAGGGACTGCCGCTCAGACACTATACTTTTCCGCCCACCCCCCCAAAAAATTAGAGGGAACACTGCCTTCAGGTCTATCTCTTTAACATAGAGATAGATAAAACTCCAGGATGTTTCCTCTCAGGTATCATAAGCCAAAATTTGAAAAAAAATTAAATTTATCTAGTTATACATATTACTACAGCGGCCAGACTAGCATTCGCACAATGGTGGAAGAATGATGACATGCCACACGATGGACTAATATTAGGAAAGATTAGAAGCTGCGCAGAAATGACCAAACTAACTATGGAACTTAGAAATAACGAAGATTCTGTCTTTTATAACTGCTGGGACTCTTTCTACTGCTGGTTAGAAAAGAAAAAAAAAGAGAAAAAATCTGATTGATTAACAATTGTTAAATTATTATTATATGAATATTTTATTGTATGTATATAAAAATAACAGTCTGGTGTTTATTCTATTCTAGTAAAGGATTGAAATAAGATATATACTAAAACCAAACCTATCTATCTATAATTTTTCTGATATTTCATACTCAACTTTATCTCTTATTTATATACAATGTAATTATTTAACTATACTATATCAGGATATTGAGAATATTTACAGCACAACTTATTATCATAGATCTGCCGTTCACCCGCCCAACCTTTTAAATGTATTTTCCGTTGTTACTGTATATTGTCTATTGATGTTTATATGTTGTTATGTCTTTTGTATATAGTCTTGTAAATAAAAATATAATATTTAAACAAAAGACCTTTAGCTCCAAGATGAGGGGATTAAGACATGTCTCTCCAGGACATAATAGGAGAAGACACGGAGCCTAAGGACATTGCATCGCCCTCCAAACTTCAGCCAAACTTAGCTCCGACAACCTATAGAGCCAGCTATGACCCCAACAACAGCCACTAGAATACATGTTCTTGCACAGGAAAGAGAAGCTTAAATGCAAAGACCAAGAGACGATACTGGAACTGGCTATTTATTTACTCAAGAATTTATTCTAGTTACTGTTCTGCCGGTGTGTCTCAACCACCTGTAATTACAGGGTAATTAGTCCAGAAAAACACACACACTACACGATAAAAGGAAAACAGAAAAACAGAAACAGCTCCCTTTTTAAATGTCAAAGGGATTTTCTGGTAAACACAAGGCACAGGTTAAATGCAATCCAATTGCTCACCCAATAGCTGGGAAATTGAGTTCAATTCTAAAGTCCAGAGAGTCCACACACACAATCCTGAACAGAAAAAACCACGATCTTGACGAAACAATGAATCAGATAAACTTCCATGAGGCTAAAACACCAGGCTGCACTTTTATCTGTAGCACTAATTACAGCAGCCCCACCCAACCACAGGTGGCCTCATTTTCTCTTGTAATAATCCTTCAGTTGTTGTCTCCTATGCATCACTCTATGCATGCGTGGATGTGTCATTAATTCTTGTTCAGAATCCAGGGATGATACAGATGACTGATCTCCTCCTGGGCTGTCTGCCAAACTTCCCTCTTCCCTGTCATTCATGCTTTCTTGGTCAGAGGAGACTTCGTCTGCAGATTCTACTGGGAGCAAAACAGGCCTGAGGCATGTGGATGTCTCCCCCACCTCCACCTCCACATTCCTTGGGGCAGGAGCTGGGCAGAGCTAATCACAACAGTTACCATTAAAACAATCATGTACCACTTTTCAAACCCAAGTAGGTTTTTTAGGCCTCTGAGGACCATGATGTGTATGTATGTGTGCTAGAAACATGATGTCACATGAGAGTTCAATGCTGAGATTTTTCCCTTCCTTCCTTCCTTCCTTCCTTCCTTCCTTCCTTCCTTCCTTCCTTCTATTTCTCTCTCTCTATTCCTTCCTTCCTTCCATCCATCCATCCACCTATCCATCCATCCATTCATTCATCAATAAAGGGCTGTTCATTTATATTTCATAGAAATTTTCTGCAAAACTTCAGTCTGGAGATTTGATTTAAGAAGCAATCCAATTGAAACTCCAGATCAAATTGCCAACATGAATTGGACTGTGAAATCATATTGAATCATCAGCTCGATGCTTCTCAATTCAGTTTTGTTTTGGATCGTTCAAAAAAAGTCACATCTTAGTTTGAATCATCCATTTATTATCCAAATAGTCTGTAACCAGTTAATGATTCAAACCATGTCTGAGTCAATTCAGTCCCCCTTGCAAAGGGGTCTTCATTTTGTTTGAAAAGAGACAACGCAAAGCACAAGATCACATGGATGTGAATCAGCATTTTGCTATTGAGATCTAGTGGCGAGGAGGGGCGGACTATAAAAATAAATCTGTCAATGAGTTGTAACCCAATTTTACCACAACCAGGATCATCAAGTGAATATCATGGCTGAGCAATAAATACCACACCCTGCTTATTCATTCATATGAAGCGAGAAAATGGTTTAAATGAATAACAGGAATAATTAAAACTGATGCTATGCTTTGAAATTATCATATGCTCAAAGGAAACAATTGGATACAGGTAGTTCTCATTTAACGATTGGTCACTTAGCAACTTCCCCCCCCCTTCAAAAAAAGGAATTTACAACACAGTTCTGATGGCAGCACACACACACACACAAACTCCTGTTTCCTCCCAGGAGATTCCTAGAGATGCCAACGGAGGCTTCTCCCTGCCTTTTCCGGCCCTGTTGCCTCCCAGAAGATTCCTAGAGAGGCTCCATGGAGGCTCCTCCCCACCTTTTCCATCCCTGTTTCCTCCCAGAAGATTCCTAGAGAGCCCCACGGAGGCTTCTCCCTGCCTTTTCCGGCCCTGTTTCCTCCCACGAGATACTTAGAGAGGCCCGACAGTGGCTTCTCCCTGCCTTTTCCATCTCAGATTCCTCCCAGGAGATTCCTAGAGAGGCCCCATGGAGGCTTCTCCCTGCCTTTTCCAGTTACAGTTTCGGAAGCTTGGTTTGTAAGTGGAAAATGGTTCTTGAGAAGAGGCAAAAAAAATCTTGAACACCTGGTTCTTATCTAGAAAACTTCGTACGTAGAGGCATTTGTAGGTAGAAGTACCACTGAAACTTGGAACAGTATCCCAAGAAACTGATCAGCACTATCAGTTTGCAAAGGCTGATTAAACATAATCAAGTTATTAGCACCGAATTGCCCATGATAGCAAAAAGTCTCTCAATTCATTACCAATGTTCATTGGTTGTTAACCTGCCAATGCCCATCAGCTGAGCATCACTAGTTGCCAATAAAGCTAATTAGAATTAAGGAGCTCATTGTTGTTAAATAGATGATTAGCCCCGTTAGTTAAACAATGTGTTTATATATATTACTGCTAAATAATATCAGCACTGTCCATTCAAGCCCATCACCAATTAAGGCCCATCTATGCTAATTTTTTTCTTCCCGATCGGAACTGTTGAACTGAATAAAATTCCCTTCAAGGAAATTTCAACCTTACCAATGCTTTATATTGACTATTTTTTCCAAAGAATTCAACAGTATTATTTGACAAACACATGAGTGACAGGGAATTCAAATAAAGAGGTAGCTCTCTTGATATTACAATCCATTGAAATGCAAGGAGGTTTTTGACCAATCAGGGTCAGGCAATCTTTTTTTTAAAAAAAGAATCAAAATGACAGCCATGATGACTGTACATGACTCAAGCTTTGCCCCTCCCCTTTTTTCTTGCTTTGCATAAAAAAGGATGGGGCCCGAATTGTATGATCACAGCCGCCATGTTGACTTTTGTACTTCACTTTTCCTTCAGATGTTCCTGGGGCCAATAAGAGGAATTTCTTCGCATAAAAATTTGCTTTCACTAATTCATGTGATAAAAGAAAGAAAGAAGGAAGGAAGGAAGGAAAGAAAGAAAGAAAGAAAATAGGAAGGAAGGAAGGAAAAGGGAGATGAGGGAAGGAAAGAAGGATAAAGAAAGAGAAGGGCAGGAAAGGAGAGAGGGAGGTGGAGAAGGAAGGAAGGAATAATAAAGAAAGGGGGATGAGGAAAAGAAAGAATGATAAAGAAAGGGAGATGAGAGAAGGTGCAATAAAAAATTCAGAAATATTTTCTTTCTTTCTTTCTTTCATCTCCCTTTCTTTATCTTTCATTCTTTCTTTCTTTCCTTCTTCCCCTGCCTCCCTGCCCTCCTTCCCTTTCTTTATCCTTCTTTACTTCCTTCATCTCCCTTTTTGTTCCTTTGTTCCTTCGTTCCTTCTTTCCTTCCCTCCTTCCCTCTCTCCCTCCCATTTGTGACTGTCCTAGTCGGAGGGTGTAAAAATAGGACACCCCCCTCATGTTTCCCTTGCACGCTTCCCTGGAAATAGGTGGAGTTCCACTGGGAGCTCATAAAACCAAGATGTTGAAGCACTCTGGGATTCATCTGGAGTCTCCTTAGGTTTGATTAAGTTTTTGGATGGCAAATAATCCCCATAACCTTCCATTTCACTTAAAAGGGCCCAGGACCGGGCGATTGTTCTTTCAGAAAGTGGCTCGGTAAATTAATTGCAAATTATGTATTAATGAAACAAAAATACTTGGCTGTCATTCAAAGCCAAACCCTGGTTTCGCTTAATTGTTATTTTTTCAGAAAACACATTAGGTGGCTCCACTTGCCAAGTGTTAACAGAAGTGGGAGGGGCAGGGGTTGGAGGGGGGTGGAAGTTAGGAAAGCATTTGGTCTTCGAATGGGTGGGTGGGTGGGGGGTGAGCCAAGCCCAGGGAGAAAATGCAATGCAAAGGAGAGCCACATAAAATACCAAATAGGATCATGAATAAGCTTAGAAAACAGGAAGGAGGGGAAGAAATAGCCAGGGAGAGAGTAATTACAAAAATAAATACGTGAAGCTGAGCATCTGTGGAAAAGCCCAGTAGAGAAAACGGCATTCTGTTTTTTGGTTCCATTCCCTTGATCTCCAAGCAGCCAGAATCCACAGGAAGGCTATTAATGCTCCGTTTTTGAAGGAAGGAGGTCATTGCGTTGAAGGGTTTTGGTCGTGCTGTCTTTGAGCTAAGGAGTTTGGCCCACAGGGGCACTTGGGGTGGACCCACACCATGGGCCTTGTAAAATTTGGACTTCAGCGCTGTAATCCAATTTTTAAAAAACTACCTATTCTGCATGCGCAGAAGCAAAAATCCACCGAAAATGGGTGAAATATCACGTATGAGAGCATTCTTGCGTGAGATTTCGCTTCTGGCACATGTGCAGAAGCCAAATCTCATGTGGGCACATGTGGGCATGCCTCAGGGGCGCGGAAATGCATATACATTTCCATTTCCGTTAACAGATCACCAATCCTACCCATACCGGCTGCAACCCATTACTGCTCAGTGATCCAAATTCAGGGGTTTAGCAACTGGCATATATTTTCAATAGTTGCATTGTCCTGGGGTTCACATGATTGCCATTTTTTGATCTTCCCAGTTGACAATTGGCAAGGAAAGTCAACCCAGATTCATTTAACAACCTGTTACGTCATGTAACAATCAGAAGTGCTATTCAGCCAGTTCGGTTCAGGCGAACTGGTAGTGGCTACTGACGTTTTCAAGGTGGGGCCCTGTTCTGCTGGGCTCTATGGTATGAGTCTCCCGAAAATTCAAGGGTACAAATTTCAGACACAGACACACTTGAAAGTTCAAAACAATGTTCTTTATCACAAAAATTCAAAAAAAACTAAGCACTCTTTTTGTATTGCAAAGAGCACTCATCCCAAAACCACCTGGTAGTCTGTACAATCCCCTTAATCAGTCCTTAAGTACTTAGCTAGCAGCTGTGAAGGAACGTCACAGCCCTCCTTCTTCCACGAAGTGAGACACACATACTTTGTTCTGCTTTGATTTCAAAGTTGTGAAAAATCAACAAACAAAGTCTGGAAACAGCAAGGCACAGTCCTGAAGAAACAACGACCAGATAATTTTCCACAACAGCCCAAGCCAGCACGCTGCTATTTATAGCAGCAGCTCTAATTACTGGAGCCCCACCCAAACACAGGTGGCCTCTCTTATCTCCTGTAATATTTCTTCAATTGGTCTCTTTGATACATAATTCTGCGTATGTGTGGGTCTAACACTTCCTCATCCGAATCGACCGAAGATAATAGAGATTGGCTTTCTGGGCTGTGTGCCAAGCCCCCCTCTTCCAAGTCACCCCCACCTTCTTCGTCATCTGAGAAAACTGCACTACCTGACTCTGGCAGCAATAAAACAGGCCTGTGACATGTTGGTGTTTCCCTTGCATCCACAGAGCCAACCACAACAGGTGCATGTGCAGAAGATACACATGTGAGTAAAGCATACGTGTGGAAGACCATGCACAGGCGTGGAGGTGCGCACTCACATTTGAGAAGTAGTTGGGACTGTAAGTGACTAACACCTCTGGTAAGAACTGCAACAGTGGTGGGCTATGAGCCGGAACGCTAAATTGTGCTTGCCGCCGTGGCTCATAAGTTCTTGCGGGACCAGCGTGATTTTGCTGCTGCACCTGTGAAGGTAGCAAAATTGCACACAGAGCTGCAGGTAAAACCTTTCCGAAACACAGGTGCAATTTTGCTACCTCCACAGGTGCAGCAGCAAAATCATGCCGGTCCTGCAAGAACTTATGAGCCGCTGCAGCGGGCACAATTTAGCATTCTGGCCTATAGCCCACCGCTGGGTCTAATGTACCTTGCTGCTGGTTTGCTTCCTCCCACGCCACATGGGTGCGCCTCATCATGCACACGCACAGTGCGGAAAACATTTTAAAAATCCCCTCCCCCTCAAAAGTCAAAAGCAATATGGTGCTGCATGCACAGTGCCAGACACTTGGCTTCTGCACATGCATAGAAGAACCCTCCCTCCGCAAAAAAAAAATCCTTTTAAAAAACAACAACAGGTGGCTCTACCCACAGACTGGCACCAACAGAAACAGTTCTGTGATGTCATCATGATGTCATCTGTGTTTTACTACCAGTTCGGGTGAACCGATCCAAACCGGGAAGAACCCATCTCTGAACTGCAATGATTTGTGGCAAACTAAGTCATAAAACTGGCCGCAATTCACTTAACTGTTGGCCAGAGAGAGTTTTGCGCACACGGAAGTTAACCCACCAAGTAGCCACAGTTAACCACAATACCTAATTGAAGTCTTCAATGAAACACAGCAGCAGGCCTTCTTGTAAAATATATACTGCTGTACTGCAGGCTACTGAAGCTGACTTGTAGATCTGTAGGTCAGTGATTCAAATCTCATCACCGGCTCAAGGTTCACTCAGCCTTCCATCCTTCCGAGATGGGTAAAATGAGGACCCGGATTGTGGGAGCAATATGCTGGCTCTGTTAAAAAGTGCTATTGCTAACAGGATGCAAACTGCCCTGAGTCTAAGGAGAAGGGCAGCATAAAAATCGAATTCTTCTTCTTCTTCTTCTTCTTCTTCTTCTTCTTCTTCTTCTTCTTCTTATTATTATTATTATTATTATTATTATCATAATCAACAACAGCAACAATAACAATAACAATAACAACAATTTATTTATTTATTTATTTATTTATTTCTCATTTATCAAACTGCTTCTCTAAATAAACTATCAAACAATACTTTCATATAACTCTTAAAATATCCAAACTGCAACCACTAAGCACTAACCACAAACTACAAACCACTCACTACTATAAAAACCACCCATTGTAACAAACCATTCTTTAACAAATCACTCTATAACAAACCACTCTCTGTAACGTACCACACCCATGCAAGGGTGTTCCTCGTAATATAGGTTACAGCCAATCAGGTTGCAGTACAATTAGCAAACTCATGATTACATGCTGGTTATGGCTTACATCAGCCTCTCCCATGGTTACAAACCATTTACTTGCGTTGTGATATTACCTTCAGAAATAAACTTATTTCTGACACTAACCACCTTGCTTAGTAATGGAAATGCCCATTATAGTCATAAATTGAGGAATATCTGTAAACAAAATGATGGCGCAAGAGAAGACATCCCAATGAACTGACTTTTAAGAATTTCACAAGTCCAAAACTTTCTGTCCTTTTGACAAGCCCTCATCATCTCCCTATTTGCCTCCTTTGGGTCTGTAATCCCCTTTGGATCAGCTCTGCTCTGCCTCTATGTGTAATAAAGGAAGAGTGAGAAGGATGTGGTGGGATGTTAAGAGAGTTAGAAGATCGGCTTGTACGGAACGAACAAGGTTAGGACTTTACTTCATTTTGTAACACTCCTCCGGATCAAGTTAATTCTATGCAAGCAATAAAGTCATGCAGCAGCAAATGTTCGGTTTTAGATTTGGCGAGCTTCCGATTATATATGTGAGGGATCAGAATTGATATCCTTAATAATTTGCTCAAATGCCTTATTCAGCTGTAAGGTTAAACCTCAGCTAATGCTACTTTGTTTTGCAATTCTTCCTCCTCCTCCTTCTGCTGCCTGTTCTTTTTCTTCCTCCTTCTCCTCCTCCCTCTTTTTCCTCCCTTTTCCTTCTCCTCTATTTCTTCCTCCCCACTCCACCTCCACAACTACTACTACTATTGTCAATATACAATCTTATCACAACTCAATGATTTTCCTTCTGCTTCTCCTTCTCCTTCTCCTTCTCTCCTTCTCCTTCTGCTTCTCCTTGCCCTCTCCTCCTTTTCTCCTTCTCCTTTTCCTTTTCCCTTTACTTCTCCTTCTCCCCTCTCTCTCCTTCCCCTTCCCCTTCTTCTCTTCCTCCTCTTCTCTCTCTCCCTCTACTTCTGCTTCTCCTGCTTTTTCTCCTCCTCCTCCTCTTCTCCTTCCTCCTCCTTCTTCCCTCCCTCTTCTCCTTGCTCTTCATTCTCCTGCATTTCTTCCTCCTCTGTCCATCCATCATCTATCTATCTATCTATCTATCTATCTATCTATCTATCTATCTATCTACCTACCTACCTACACCTACCTACCTATCTATGCCTCCATCCCTCCCTCCATCCCTCCATCCCTCCATCCATCCATCCATCCATCCATCCATCCATCCATCTATCTATCTATCTATCTATCTATTTGTAGGTCTTGGTGTATATCTTACATAGGAAAAGACCCGAATACACCAAGACCTACATACCTACACTTGTGAAAATCTATGGACATATATATGTGTACACACACACACACACATTTCATAGGGCAGAAATCAACAGTTCTCTGTTGTTGAACGAAAGCCAAGCTTAAATAATGAAAGGAATCCACCCAAGATAAAAAGATTTCATTTTGGTACTTCTTCACTGTTTTTGCAGTTTGGCAGCTGTCAACATCTCAAAATATCATTCCCCCCTAAATCGCTGAAAGAAAGAAAGTCTTTGATTTCCCCCCTGAGACTCCAAAGCCGAAAATGGACTCTTTGTAGTCTCAACTTCATTTCAGCTGTGGAGAGCCCTTCCCCCTCCCACCGTCCCTAACCCTGTGCTTACAAGTAATTCAGAAGCAGAACCTCTGTTAATTAACTAAGTTTTATCATTTTAACTCCACTTCTAAAACAATAAAACAAATCCTAGACGCCTGGAGAGGATCTTGCGAATGTGTTTCCCAATTTTGAAACCCTGAGAGATCTTCGTTTTTTGCCTCTTGCATATCTCCTGTCATTAATAATGCAAAGTAGTCTTTATTTGACTCTTTCATCAGCTTATAATTAGAGGTAAATATTTAATGCACTGATCAGGAGACGTATAAGATATGATCACTGTTGCACTTAATTTTATTGTATATTATATGGTATGCATTTTGATAAAGCCCAAACAGAAATGTGTGGGAAATATGTTTTTCATACCTCTGGCTTTGATTATCTATTTTCAAGCATCTGTAAGGTCGTGGAGAAGAATTCAGATTTATTTAATTGTATTGTGCTTTTATTATTTTTACAAATAACTCAAGGCAGCAAACACTACTCTTGTTGCAAATAAAGTTTATGAATTTAGAATAGAACAGAACAGAAACAATTCTTTATTGGCCAAGTGTGATTGGATACACAAAGAATTGTCTTTGGTATATATGCTTTCATTATATATAAAAAGACAAGATACAGTCTTCAAGAATCATAAGATTTTGAATTTAGAACAGAACAGAACAGAAACAATTCTTTATTGGCCAAGTGTGATTGGATACACAAAGAATTGTCTTTGGTATATATGCTTTCAGTATATATAAAAAGACAAGATACAGCCTTCAAGAATCATAAGATTCCAAGATATGATGGGAATCGTTGATGTAGCAATCCCTCAATTAACCCAGCTAAGAAAGGCTTTAAAAGTTAAGACCAGCATCGGACTGAATTGGATCCAGAAACAAACTGGAAACCATTGCATTTTGTGGCCCAGGTTTAACATGTGCTATTCTAAAAGTGTGCATAATTGCCCATTCTGAGTAAAATAGAATAACAGAGTTGAAAGGGACCTTGGAGGTCTTCTAGTCCAACCCCCTGCTTAGGAGCGTTTACAATTTCTGGAAGCATGTTGTTCCACTGATCAATTGTTCTAATTGTCTCCTTAGTTCTAGGTTGCTTCTTTCCTTGATTAGTTTCCACCCGTTGCTCCTTGTGCTGAATTCTGTGGCATTCTGCATGAGCTGAAGATTGTAGATACTCTTCTAGGGCAGCCCCATAAAGAGCACATTACAATAGTCCAATTAGGAGGTGACTAGGTTATGAGTGACTGTAGGCAGAGCTCCCTGATGAAGGAATGGGTGTAACTGGTACACAACACAAAGCTATGCAAAGACCCTCCTAACCACAAGAGCCATCTGCTCTTCGCCAAGGAGTCATGAATCCAGGAGGACCTCTAAATTAATATAATATAATATAATAACAGAGTTGGAAGGGACCTTGGAGGTCTTCTAGTCCAACCTCCTTTTTAGGCAGGAAACCCTACACAACATCAGACAAATGGTTAACCAATATCCCGTGTTGGAGCATTTACAACTTCTGGAGACAAATTGTTCCACGGATTAATTGTTCTAACTGTCAGGAAATTTCTCCTTAGTTCTAAGTTGCTTCTCTCCTTGTTGAGTTTCCACCCATTGCTTCTTTGGAGAATAGATTGATTTCTGCTTCTTTGTGGCAACTGCTGAGATTTTGGGAGACTACTACCATGTCTCCTCTAGTCCTTCTTTTCATTGGACATACCCAGTCCCTGCAACTGTTCTTCGTATGTTTTAACCCCCAGCCCCCTAATCATCTTGGTTGCTCTTCTCTGCACTCTTTCACACTCTCAGTTCTGGAGACCTCACCTACAAAAAGATATTGACAAAATTGAACGGGTCCAAAGACGGGCTACAAGAATGGTGGAAGGTCTTAAGTATAAAACGTATCAGGAAAGACTTCATGAACTCAATCTGTATAGTCTGGAGGACAGAAGGGAAAGGGGGGACATGATCGAAACATTTAAATATGTTAAAGGGTTAAATAAGGTCCAGGAGGGAAGTGTTTTTAATAGGAAAGTGAACACAAGAACAAGGGGACACAATCTGAAGTTAGTTGGGGGAAAGATCAAAGGCAACATGAGAAAATATTATTTTACTGAAAGAGTAGTAGATCCTTGGAACAAACTTCCAGCAGACGTGGTTGGGAAATCCACAGTAACTGAATTTAAACATGCCTGGGATAAACATATATCCATTGTAAGATAAAATACAGAAAATAGTAAAAGGGCAGACTAGATGGACCATGAGGTCTTTTTCTGCCGTCAGTCTTCTATGTTTCTATGTTTCTATGTTTCTAGAGTCTCAATATCCTTTTCACATCGTGGTGATCAAAACTGAATGCAGTATTCCAAGTGTGGTCTTACCAAGATCTTATAAAATGGTATTAATACTTCACATGATCTTGATTCAAATGTTTGGAGGTACTCTCATAGGTGGATGTTCTGTCTTTGATTGTATTGTCCTCTTTCCAATAGTTTTCAGACTTCTAGATTCCATACGTCAGTTAAATCCCAAAAGAAGACAAAGGAAATTATTGGTGTTTGTCTTGTTATCCTTTCATGACACATGTTGCTTTTGACTAATTAGTTGAAATGAGTCTAGAACAAGGGTTTTGGGGTTTTTTTAAAATCTTCTTATAGAATGGTATTAACACTTCACATGATCTTGATTCTATCCCTCTGTTTATACAGCCTAGAACTGTATTGGGTTTTTTGGCAGCTGCTGCACTTGGCTGGCTCATATTTAAATGGTTCTCCACCGGTTGTCCAGGTTTTGCACTAAATATCTCTGGGGCAGCACAAGACTATTCGGCAGCAAAGACAGAGTTGTCCTTGAAGCAGCTAAAACCTTGCCACGGTTCAGCTAAAGCTAGTTGCTCCCCTTTCAAACCCTGACAACCTCCAAGCACTGGGATAAGACATTCACAGCATCGCTTTAATCCACCGGGGGGGGGGGGGGCAGAGATATATAATTGGGTATCATCAGCGTACTGATGATCCCTCACCCCGTGGCATTTTTGTCATTAAGCACTGCTTTCATTTTATAATTGATTTCATATATTACGCACTGCTTGAAACTCTAGGAAACAATAGCCGACCTACTGCAGCTGGCAGGCAGGAAACACACTAACCGGATCATATAAGCACAGGGAGGAACGTGAAGCTGTGATTGTTATTGGGGAAGACAAATTAGGTTACAGGAACCCGGGATTGTTCAGGATTGCGCCGTGCAGGTCAATTCATTCAATGAAGAGGAATTTGGTTTGGGAATTCCTTTTTAAGCAAAAGGGTAAACTTTTTTTTTCCCCTCTCAAAGTTTTTTTCTTTTTTATCAAAATATCAAATCAATGCGTGAACAGTGGAGCACCTATATGTGATACATTCTAATACAAATAAAACTAATCAAGTTAATCATAATCTTTACATTCAATCCGCTTATATATTGCCAATAATAATGCATACTTAATTTATAGTCTATCATTATTTAATTATTCCACATTTTCTCTAGTTATTGCTTTCATTTTATGATATAAAAAGTCTGTGCTAATATTGCTCCTTTTCTTATTTCTATCACTTATTCTCTCTCTCTTTCTATCTCTCTCTCCATATATATATGTATAATTTATACATACACACGTGTGTGTGTGTGTGTGTGTGTAATTTACTGTGATCAATCAGTGCCACAGCTGAAATCTGTGAAACAAACACAATTGCAAATAGTAACATTTTGGTATTTTGTATGGGAAGCCCAAATTATATTTATTATGTGGTGGGTTTGTTAGTGTGTGTGTGTGTGTACATGTGCGTGCACACACACGCACACACACACACACAGACACACACTTATCTTGAAGGAGATATCTGATAGTGAAAAAAAATAAACCGGGTAAATGGTTTTCCAGTGATAAAAATTAAATTAATTCATATATCAATATGACATTGATGAAGCTGATGTTGACCCAGGAGTTTAAATTCATGAAATCTAGATGAATTGTTTTAAATGAAACTTGTGATTGTTAAGAAATCGATATATGGTTGAATGGACCGTTTTCAAGCTTTTGTTGAGATGAACAAATATTAATCTTTTAACAACACTGACCAAGTCTCCACACATTGTCTCCAAATTTTGGGTCCAGATTTCTACTGGCTCACCTCTGTCCAAGGGTCAAAATGATAGATAGATAGATAGATAGATAGATAGATAGATAGATAGATAGATAGATAGATACATACATACATACATACATACATACATACATACATACATACATACTAACTAGATGTCCTCCATATATAGATGATACTTCAGCAGTATCATAGTATCCTTAAATTGGCTTACACATTTTAAACTCCAATTGGTTTTCTTTTTAAATAAATCATTAAATGATATAAATGAGTTATGCGGTGGCCTAGAGGTGGAGCTCTTGACTCACATTCAGGAGGCTGTGAGTTCAATCCCAGGTAGAGGCAGATATTTCTCTCTCTGGGCACAATGGGAATTGATCTGCGGAATAAAACTCCGCATTGGCGACAAGAATTCTATTCTATTCTGTTCTGCTCTGTTCTGTCCCACTCCTCTCCGCGCAGTTCTCTTCTCTCCTCTCCACTCCTCTCCACTCCATTCTCTTCTCTTCTGTTCTGTCCTCTCCTCTCCACTCCTCTCCGCTCCATTCTCTTCTCTTCTCTCTTCTCCTCTCCTCTCCACTCCACTCCTCTCCGCTCCGTTCTCTTCTCTCCTCTCCGCTCCGCTCCCTTCTCTTCTCTTCTCTTCTCTCCTCTCCACTCCCCTCCCCTCCTCTCCTCTCCCCTCCCCTTCTCTTATCTTCATATCGAAAACAAGAATTCCAATGACATTCTTAACTAGAACGGCAGTCAAGATACAAGATCTAGTGGAAACAGATCAATCAGAACCCTCCGTTTCCTCCATCCAGTCCCTTCTCCTCTGATCTTTCAGATCTTTTGCTTCCCTGCAGAGTGGAGAATGGGGTCTGGTTCAGTGTTGCTTGGCATTTATTCAGAATCATTTTCTCTTTGGGTAAGGTTTTCTACACAAAGAAGATCTTACTATTTATAGGCCACAGGAGGGGTACCCAGTATGGATCCAACTGGCAGCCTAGCTAGGAATATCACTTGCTTAAAGCCAGGTGAGAAGGCAAGACTTCCTTGGAGCTATGTCATCTGGTTTTTACCTCTCCAGCTGTGGCTTAGGAAAAAGATTTACACTTCAGTAGAGCTGCTGAGGGCCTCACACTTCTTTGGTTTGTGTCCCGACAAACTATCCTTAACAGCGAGCAAAGATCTCTTATAGCGAGTCACATCTCTTGCATTCTCCGACTTAACAAAATGAATTTTGGGCCAACAAAGAAAAGACTTCTTCCTGTTGTTAAAATATGGAATCTGCTCTTTCTTCTGAGAGATAGAGCTAGTGACTAAACTGACTTGTTTGTAAATGATAAATGGATAAAATGATGAAATGATAAAAGGAAAAAAGGGTAAAATGGATAAAATGGATAAAATGGATAAAATGGATAAAATGGATAAAATGGATAAAATGGATAAAATGGATAAAATGGATAAATGACTACTTCAGCTTCAACCACAACAACACTCAAGCACACAACAGATACAAACTTAATGTAAACCATTCTAAACTCGACTGCAGGAAATACGACTTTAGTAACCGAGTAGTTGATGCTTGGAACTCACTGCCAGAATCTGAAATATCATCATCTAGCTCCCAAAACATTCCCCTTAGACTCTCTACTGTTGACCTCGCCTGATTCCTAAGAGGTCAGTAAGGGGCATGCATAAGTGCACCAGTGTGCCTACCATCCCCTGTCCTAATGTTTCTCTTTTACTAGTATCATGTACAGTATATAAATATTACATCTTTGTATATCACCAATACGTATGTGACTAGATAGATAGATAGATAGATAGATAGATAGATAGATAGATAGATAGATAGATAGATAGATAGATAAAGATAAAACAATGGTGACGGATCTTGTTATGGACCCATCTAGATTAGGGATGGGTTTCTCTTACCTTCTCTACTGGTTCAGAAGTGGGTGCATTTATTTATTTATTTATTTATGTTTATTTATTTATTTATTCATTCATTCATTCATTCATTCATTCATTCATTTACAGTATTCGTTTCTTCATTTATTCGTTTATTCATTTACTTGCTTACTTACTTACTTACTTACTTACTTACTTACTTACTTACTTACTTACTTACTTACTTACTTACTTACTTACATGTTGTGAGCCACCCCTTACACTCGGGGTGGCTCACAATATATCAAAACAATATCCAATATACATATCTAAAAAATCCAATTAATACTGCTAAAAAACTTTGAAATCATTCATTCCCATTCACTCCACAAGCCATATTACACTCATCAGCCAGGGGGGCTAGGGTCTAATGGCCCCAAGCCTGGCGGCACAGACAGGTCTTTAAACTTTTACGGAAGGCAAGGAGAGTGGGGACAGTCTGAATCTCTGGGGGGAGCTGATTCCCGAGGGCTGGGGCCCCCACAGAGAGGGCTCTTCCCCTAGGTCCCACGAGAGCATATGCACCAAGACAAATTCCTTGTGTGTCCAAACACACTTGGCCAATAAAAATTCTATTCTATTCTATTCTATCTATTCAAATGACATTGACTACTTGACGGGACCCGGAGAAGGCCAACTCTATGGGATGTAACCAGTCGCTCGGACTCATGTGGCAGAAGGCGGTCCAGAAGGTAATACGGTATCCTGGTAGTGAAAATGGAACTGCACGCACAGCTCCAGATGACCGCCAGGTGGGGGCGTGTACTAGCGCATGCGCTAGAAGCAAACTGTTGTATGAGGATGCATGCGCGAATGAGATTTCAGTGATTTTTGCCCAAGTCTCACTCGCGCACACATCCTCACACAAGATTTCACTTCCGGCGCATGTGCAGAAGATAAATCTCATGCCGACGCAAGTGTGCACCTGTTGGACGTCACTGGGAGCATTCTGGTAGCACCGGCGATGGAGAGCCCTTGCCTTGCAAGCTGGCCATCCCTACCAGTTCAGAGAACGGGCCCAAATTTACACCACCGGTTTGCGTGAACAGGTCCGAACCAGTAGCAACCCACCATTGATCTACATGTTATGATCTGCAGGAATGCACTTCTAAAGAGGCGGGGTGGCGTAGCAGGTAGAGTGCAGTACTGCAGGCCACTGAAGCTGACTGTGGCTCTGTAGGTCAGCAGTTCAAATCTCATCACCAGCTCAAGGTTGACTCAGCCTTCCATCCTTCCGAGGTGGGTAAAATGAGGACCCAGATTGTGGGGGCAATAGGCTGGCTCTGTTCAAAAGTGCTATTGCTAACATGTTGTAATCCGCCCTGAGTCTAAGGAGAAGGGCGGCATAAAATCCGAATGAATGAATGAATGAATGAATAAATAAACAAATAAATAAAAAACAAACTAACAAATAAATACTCCATGGTTTTCAGTAGTTAAATTGGCAACAGACTTTTGTAAATTACATTGTAATTTCATTACAAATTTGTAAGTGAAATAAGGTCTTTTCCTGTATCGTTGCCAAGTTATGGAATGCATTTCTTAGGGAGAATTTGCATTAATCCCAAATTTCTTAGTCTTTGATGGAACTAGTTCTATTCAGTTGTTAATCATCAACAATGCTTCTATTTTTGTGCCATATTTTCACAGTGATTTATTGACTTGAATATGCAAGGGGATAGAAGTCACAGGAGAAACCAACCAATACAGAAATAATCCTGATTAGCCAGATGTTATCTCTAGGATTAGCAACAATATTCCTTTCAAGCAGTAAATTGTTAAGTAGCACAAATAGAAGGATAGAAGATCGTTGAAATAATCACCTCGTTGTCCATCTTGGAGAGGAAAGTTGAACAACTTTTGTTATTATCAATAGACCAGTGTCAGGGTAAGAACAATTAAATTGTAAATATCCCCACTCTGAAAGAAGGGACTTAATAGTACTGCCCATAAACACAACACAAATCCAAAATAATTCCCATATTTTGATATAATCTTTGTATTAATAAGTTGCTTCCTCACTTGAATGCCCTCCCACCAAAACCTAACCACTGAAAAATTTTGCAGAAAAAACACAAAAAACTGTGCATTTGGATTGTATTTTAGTATTGTTGGATTTCTCCCACTTGTTAGCCATTCTGAGTCCATTTTGGAATGAGGGGCATATAAATACAATCAATCAATCAATCAATCAATCAATGTATCCCAGTAATATTTAACTAGGATCTACCTGGCCATGCAGTCAATATAGATGTTATGAATTGCTAAAAGGCTAAGAAGGTTAAATTAGAATATCTATCTATCTATCTATCTATCTATCTATCTATCTATCTATCTATCTATCTATCTATCTATCTATCTATCTATCTATTAGATGTTCTGCCGGGCTCTCTGGTAGGAGCCTCCCGAAAATTCAAGGGTACAAATTTCAGACACACACACACATTTGAAAATTCAAAACAATGTCCTTTATCACAAAATTCAAAATAAACTAAGCACTCTTTTTGTATTGCAAAGAGCACTCTTCCCAAAACAACCAGCTAGTCTGTACAATTTCCCCTAATCAGTCCTTAAGTACTTAACTAGCAGCTGTGCAGAAACGTCACACCCCTTCTTCTTCCACGAAGTGAAACACCCACACACTTTGCTCTGCTTTGGTTTCAAAGATGTGAAAAATCAACAAACAAAGTCAAGGCAAGATTCCTGAAGAACTGCGATCAGATAATCTTCCACAATGGCCATACTAGCATGCTGCTATTTATAGCAGCAGCCCTAATTACTGGAGCCCCACCCAAACACAGGTGGTCTCTCTTATCTCTTGTAATATGTCCTCAATTGGTCTTTTCTACACATAACTCTGCGCCTGCATGGGTCCAAGACTTCCTCATCCGAAGCAACTGAAGATAAGGAAGATTGACAACCTGGGCTGTGTGCCAAGCCCCCTCTTTCAAGTCACTCCCACCTTCTTCTTCGTCCAAGGAAACTGAACTCCCTGATTCTGTTGGCAATAAAACAGGCCTATGACATGTTGAAGTTTCCCCTGCATCCACCTCCACATTCCCTGGGGCAGGAGCTTGGTCAGAGCTAACCACAACATTAGATTTGTATGCCACCCCTCTCCGTAGACTCGGGGTGGCTAATAACAATGATAAAACAGTGTATGACAAATCTAATATTTAAAACAATTAAAAAAAACCTTATTAAAACCAAGCATACACACAAACATACTATGCATAAATTGTATAGGCCTAGGGGGAAAGGTGTATCTCAATTCCCCCATGCCTGATGACAGAGGTGCGTTTTAAGGAGCTTATGAAAGTGTTGTCTGCACTGATCCTTTTTTTTTTATTTCTTCAGCTTCTGCTAGAAGTAGAAGAATTGAATCTAGAACTCTTTCCATGCAAATCCTTGATTTATTAATTGCTAGAAATAAACCAACTCTGTGCTTCACTCATACCAGGGCTCTGCTATTAATTTACAGTGGAGGTGACCTATTGAATTAATTAACTAGGTTGCTCTCGTATACCTCTGGAGCTCAACATTCAACAAAATAGAAGCTCGGATGGAGCAGCTTAAATCAAATCAAATCTTTATTACGGCCATAAGGTAACCAATAAAACAGGTTGAAAATGAAAATGTACGAGCCTGGAAAGAATAAAAATTAATACATGGCAGATGGCAGGGGCAGAACTGGGTAACCTGGAAAAGTATATCCAAACAAGGTTTAGATAAGAGGAATACAAATAGAAGTTATACCAAGATTGTTGTTTTTTTGCAGAATAAATGTATACCCGAGGGCAGGGGTTCCCAAACTTGGCAACTTTAAGACTTGTGGACTTCAACTCCCAGAATTCCACCGCCAGCTATCCAACCCTGGCAAATTCAAGACTTGTGGACTTCAACTCCCAGAATTCCACCGCCAGCTATCCAATCTTCGCAAATTCAAGACTTGTGGACTTCAATTCCCAGAATTCCACCGCCAGCTATCCAACCCTGGCAAATTCAAGACTTGTGGACTTCAACTCCCAGAATTCCACCACCAGCTATCCAATCCTGGCAACACACTCTTTTGGCACCTGAGGGGAAAAAGGTTCACCATCACTGGTATAGGGTTTCCTGCCCAAGGGGGGGGGCACAGTGGGGGTAGTACGTTTATGCACTATTTATTGAATACTTAATAGTTTTTTTTATTCCTTCCTCTCTAGTATGTTAGTATGATCCTTTAATTAATTTTAAATTAGGAAATAATTAAATAGTATGTTTTTACCCATAAATGCTTTAATCATTTTAATCATTTCTAGAACTGAACTTTTTTTAAAAAAAAAAAATCTTTATTTAGTTTCTACATATAAAAAAGAAAAAAATTAAACAAACAGCATACAAAGAAAAAAGAAAGAAAAAAATAAGATAAACAGACGAATGAACATATAAACTTAAACAACATATAAAACGTATTCATTTTCAGTAGTGTTCTGAATTGAACTTTTATAGCAATTCAAGAAAATTAAGCTACTTGCCTAATCTGTTATCATACTGAACTTTTGGGGTTCAGTACAAAACCTTAAAATGTTAATGTGCTCCCCAATAAATAATGCTGTCTATCATTTGCCCTTTTTGTGGCTATTCAAATAATGTGACTTAATCAATTGAGTTGTAATGTGTGGTTGTGAATGAGTTGGCTGACTGATTTTAATACATATGGGATTTTAGTAGTAATTTTTAATTAATTAGATTTGTTGTCGTGTTGTTTTTTGTATTTTGTGAGTCGGAGAAGGGCAGCATACAAATCTAATTAATAATAATAATAATAATAATAATAATAATAATAATAATAATAATAATAACTGAAAAATAGTCTGAGCACCTATTTGAAAACTTATCTTAGTTAGTAAGCCACTCCCACTGAGTCACATGACCTTTAAGCCACCCCCAGTCACATGATTGTCAAGCCATTTCCACCTGGTCATATCGCCACCAAGCCACACCCACAAAATAAGCCACGCCCACAGTGTGGCAGTAAAAATGTTGGCAGCCCGTCACTGCCTCCAACTCTATTTTTCTATATTCTAAATTGTTGCATGGATCTCAAGGTTCTTAACAGTACAGTCTTGGACACCATAAGGGAGATGGGAGATGACCTAAACTACAGGGAGGGCTCCATATTATCTGAGCCGCACATGTTGTTGGATAGAGACATCGAGTTCTTCAAATGAGCATATTGTTTTCAGCCAAATCTTGCTACTTTGGAAGAGATGCGCTCGGCGTTTAGAGCCGAGCTGTACGTCATTCCATGAAAATGATGTAATTATCACATGAATAGCTTGGAGAATGTGGAGCCTGTGTGTGGGAAGCTGATACAAAACGGTGCGCGCACAGCCAGACCCGAAAGCTTAAGTAGTTAAAACCAAAGCTGCCTGCTACTTTAACATTCTGTCATCCAGAGTGGCAGAGATCAGTAAAGCATGCTGGTTTTCAACAGCCCATGTTTATTTTACGAATTTTATTTATTTATTTATTTATAAATTTATTTATTTATTTATTTATCCAATACACAATACATATTGAAGAGAATAGACATGTAGTAATATATATAAAGAAAAGGATAGAAGAAAAGATATAAAAATAAAGGAGAAGATATATGAAAGGAAGAAAAGATATATGAGATAAAGAAGAGACAATGGACAAGGGACAAAAGGCACACTGGTGCACTTATTACTGACCTCTTAGGAACCTGGAGAGGTCAATTGTGGATAGTCTAAGGGAAAAATGTTGGGGGTTAGGGGTGGACACTACTGAGTCCGGTAATGAGTTCCACTCGATCGTTAAAGTCATATTTTTTACAGTCAAGTTTGGAGCGGTTAACATTAAGTTTGAATCTGTTGCGTGCTCTTGTGTTGTTGCGGTTGAAGCTGAAGTAGTCATTGACAGGCAGGACGTTGCAGCATATGATCTTGTGGGCAATACTTAGATCGTGTTTTAGGCATCGTAGTTCTAAGCTTTCTAGACCCAGTATTGTTAGTCTATTTTCGTAGGGTATTCTGTTTTGAGTGTGTTGTGGTTGACTCTGGCCCAGCTCCTGCCCCAGGGAATGTGGAGGTGGAGGCAGGGGAAACGGCAACATGTCCTAGGCCGGTTTTGTTGCCGGCAGAATCAGCGAGTGCAGTTTCCTCGGATGAAGAAGAAGGTGGGGGTGACTTGGAAGAGGGGGGCTTGGCACACAGCCCAGGAAGCCAATCTCCCTTATCTTCGGTCGATTCGGAGGACGAAGTGTTAGACCCACGCAGGCGCAGACTTATGCATCGAAGAGACCAATTGAGGAAATATTACAGGAGATAAGAGAGGCCACCTGTGTTTGGGTGGGGCTCCAGTAATTAGAGCTGCTGATATAAATAGCAGCGTGCTAGTTTGGCTGTTGTGGAAGATTATCTGATCGCAGTTCTACAGGATCGTGCCTCGCTGGTTCTGAACTTTGTGAATTTTTCACGCCTTTGACACCAAAGCAGAGCAAAGTGTGTGTGTGTTTCACTTCGTTGGAAGAAGGAGGGCTGTGACGTTTCTTTACAGCTACTAGCTAAGTACTTAAGTACTGATTAAGGGACTTGTACAGCCTACAAGGTTGTTTTGGGGAAGAGTGCTCTTTGCAATACAAAAAAGGTGCTTTGTTTCTTTTGAATTTTGTGATAAAGAACATTGTTTTGAATTTTCAAACGTGTGTGTGTGTCTGAAATTTGTACCCTTGCATTTTTGGAAGGCTTCTACCAGAGACCCCGTCAGAACAGTGCTAAAGCCCACTGCAACAATATAGCCAAAAAGCCTCTAGAGTTATAATCCTGATCCTATGCAGCTTTCGCTCAGGCAATCTCACTCTACTCACAAGAGCCTACAAAACTTTTGCCAGACCCATCCTTGATTATTGCTCATTTGTCTGGAACCCATACCACATCTCAGATGTCAACACCCTTGAAAATGTCCAAAGATATTTCACCAGAAGAGCCCTTCACTCCTTCACTCAAAACAGAATATCCTACGAAAATAGACTAACAATCCTGGGGCTAGAAAGCTTAGAACTACGGCGCCTAAAATACGATTTGAGTATTGCCCACAAGATCATATGCTGTAATGTCCTACCAGTCAGTGACTACATCAGCTTCAACCGCAATAACACAAGAGCACGCAACAGATTCAAACTTAATGCGAACCACGCCAAACTTGACTGTAAAAAATATAATTTCAACAATCGAGTTATTGAAGCGTGGAACTCATTACCGGACTCAATTGTGTCAACCCCTAACCCCCAACATTTCTCCCTTAGACTCTCCACGATTGACCTCTCCAGGTTCCTAAGAGGCCAGTAAGGGGCGTACATAAATGCACTAGTGTGCCTTTCGTCCCCTGTCCAATTGTCTTTCCTTTCTTTCACCTATCATATATATTCTCTTTCTTTCATTTATTCTCTCCTCTTAGTTCACTTTCACCCTCTTTTATATTATCACATGTCTATGACCCCGCTATAAGATTATGATCCCGCTATATAGAGCGCTGGTGAGACCACATTTGGAATACTGTGTTCAGTTCTGGAGACCTCACCTACAAAAAGATATTGACAAAATTGAACGGGTCCAAAGACGGGCTACAAGAATGGTGGAAGGCCTTAAGCATAAAACGTATCAGGAAAGACTTCATGAACTCAATCTGTATAGTCTGGAGGACAGAAGGAAAAGGGGGGACATGATCGAAACATTTAAATATATTAAAGGGTTAAATAAGGTCCAGGAGGGAAGTGTTTTTAATAGGAAAGTGAACACAAGAACAAGGGGACACAATCTGAGGTTAGTTGGGGGAAAGATCAAAAGCAACATGAGAAAATATTATTTTACTGAAAGAGTAGTAGATCCTTGGAACAAACTTCCAGCAGACGTGGTAGATAAATCCACAGTAACTGAATTTAAACATGCCTGGGATAAACATATATCCATCCTAAGATAAAATACAGAAAATAGTATAAGGGCAGACTAGATGGACCATGAGGTCTTTTTCTGCCGTCAGACTTCTATGTTTCTATGTTTCTATCTTTCTTCCTATGTATCTGTGTATTGGACAAATGAATAAAATAAATAAAAAATAAAAATAAAGAGTGGAAGAGTGATTTCACTGGCAACTAACGGATTGAGGCGGGCGATTTGCAAGCACAGAGGTTGCCTAGTTTGTTAAGCACTCTTCAGGGCCTTTTTTTTTTTTAAAAAAAAGAAAAAATCATTTAAAAGGCTGACTTCTGTGATGCAAATGGTTCCCCAAATCTATTCAGCCGAATTCTGTGCCTGGCATTCCCGCCCCACCCTGAAGCTTTCAGAGAGGGTGAATTCAAACGGTTAATTTGCGCACCGCTCTGTTTCCACAGAAAGGGAAAACTGTCACCCTGTCATTTGAGAGCCTGACACGGCCCGCTTGTCAAAAGAGACAGCTGTTAAAATGAATTACTGTTGATATGAGGAGGAATGGCACTTCCCAGATGTAAAGGACAGCTGCGGCAACAAAGTGGCACAGGGTGGCTTTTTAAAATGTGGCCGTTGTGGTCTTTGAATGGAAGGCCTGTGGCATTAAAATATGGCCTCGAGACACGGGCCGTTTGAAGCTCTGAACCGGAGCCAATGAAAGCGCTGATCTTTTGCTATATCTACAACTTAGGCCAGAATGTGAATAAAGGCACTAAGCGGAAGATTTTAAGCTCCTACCTTCTTGTGGGCAGAAGGAGAGTTTAAAGCACAGCAGGGGAGTTGGAGTGTTCTCCAGACTCTCAGACATGGAGAGGCAGTGAGGTGTAAATCTGTACAGCGGATTATGCCGTTTGTAACAAAATGTTCCAGGTGAAAAGTAGGAAATTGGATGAAAAACATCCTTCGATCTGTCTGTTTTCCTTGGGTCTCTCTCTCTGTATGAATATCTATCTATCTATCTATCTATCTATCTATCTATCTATCTATCTCTATTTCTACCTACCTACCTACCTACCTACCTCCTTATCTATCTATCTATCTATCATCTATCTACCTACCTACCTACCTACCTACCTACCTACCTATCTATCTATCTATCTATCTATCTCTATTTCTACCTACCTACCTACCTACCTACCTCCTTATCTATCTATCTATCTATCTATCTATCATCTATCTATCTATCTACCTACCTACCTACCTACCTACCTATCTATCTATCTATCTACATAGAAACATAGAAGATTGACGGCAGAAAAAGACCTCATGGTCCATCTAGTCTTCCCTTATACTATTTCCTGTATTTTATCTTAGCATGGATCTATGTTTATCCCGGGCATGTTTAAATTCAGTTAATGTGGATTTACCAACCACATCTGCTGGAAGTTTGTTCCAAGCATCTACAACTCTTTCAGTAAAATGATATTTTCTCACATTACTTCTAATCTTTCCCCCAACCAACCTCGGATTGTGCCCCCTTGTTCTCGTGTTCACTTTCCTATTAAAAACACTTCCCTCCTGAACCTTATTTAACTCTTTAACATATTTAAATGTTTCGATCATGTCCCCCCTTTTCCTTCCGTCCTCCAGACTATATAGATTGAGTTCATGAAGTTTTTCCTGATAAATTTTATGCTTAAGACCTTCCATTTTTTGTAGCCCATATTTGGACCCATTCAATTTTATCAATATCTTTTTGTAGGTGAGGTCTCCAGAATAAACACATCTATCTGTCTGTCTGTCTGTCTGTCTGTCTGTCTGTCCGTCCGTCCATCCGTCCGTCCGTCCATCCATCCATCTATCCATTCATTGGATTTGTATTTTATTTATTTGTTTTGTCAAGTGCGTATTGGTGGTACACAACGATATAATAATATTTATTATATACATGATACTAGTAAAAGAGAAACATTAGGACAGAGGACAGAAAGCACACTGTCCCTTACTGGCCCTTACTGGCCTCTTAGGAATCAGGAGAGGTCAACAGTGGATAGTCTAAGGGTAAAGTTTTTGGGGTTAGGTGATGATACTACTGAGTCTGGTAGTGAGTTCCAAGCATCAACTATTCAGTTACTAAAGTCGTATTTCCTGCAGTTGAGTTTAGAGTGGTTTACTTTAAGTTTGTATCTGTTGTATGCTCATGTGTTGTTGTGGTTGACACTTGTCGGCTGGAAGTTAGGGTCTAGTGACCCCAAGCCTGGTGGCATAGATGGGTTTTCAAGTTCTTACAGAAGGCGAGGAGGGTGGGGGCAGTAGGAATCTCCAGGGGGAGCTGATTCCAGAGGGCCGGGGCCCTCACAGAGAAGGCTCTTCCCCTAGACATTGTCTAGTTGATGAGACCTGGAAAAGTCCGACTCTGTGGGACCTGACCAGTGCTGGGACTCATACGGCAGGAGGCGGTCCCACAAGTAGTCTGGTCCTATGCCATATAGGGCTTCATAAGTCATAACAAACACTTCGAATCATGTTTGGAAACCAATCGGTAGCCAATGTAGCCCACAGAGTGTTTGCGCAGCTGCATTCTGCCGCAATTTGAATATACAGTAGTAGCCTTGCAAAGCACAATAGCAGCATACTAGGACAACATTTATTTTACAGCAATACCTGCTTGGTTTTTAGGTCCTTGATTTTGGTATGAATTATTGGATCCTGTAGGAGGAAGAGTGGCAGAACGTGAGGGTGGAGTCAAAAGAGGGATTAGAGTAAAATCTCTACATAGTCACAAGTGATCTATGTCCAACCTCCCTTGAATCCCATTGACTGTTATCTAATTCCAACCAGGTGCTAACCTATAGTTGAGAAGATTCCTTTAGTTGAGCAGGTTGTGTTATGTGCCAAAGACACATGAGAGAATAGCTCCTGTGGAAATAAATAGGATAGTTGTAGCCAGTGTTCCCTCTAATTTTTTTGGGGGGTGAGCGGAAAAGTATAGTGTCTGAGCGGCAGTCTCTTCGAGACTGGGCGGCACAGAAATAATAAATAAATAAATAAACAAATAAACAAACCAACAAACAAATAAATAAATAAATAAAAAACCCACCCTGTTTTGCCTCAGAGAATTTCAAAATAAAATACTGTACTGTGTGTCTATAACAGTGAGCTCATAATAGGGCAACTCTATCAATATCAAAATGCCACTTAAATAGTTGAGCTAGTTTCAAACTAGATTTTGATTTTCTTTCTCTCTTCCTTACTCCCATTCTTTTTCTTTCTCTTTTCCTTCCTCTCTTTTTTCTATCTTTTTCTCTCTCTTCCTCTGTTCCTCTCTCTCTCCTTCCCTCTCACTCTTTCCCTCTCGGCTTCTGGGCAGGTTTGGAAAACTCTGAGTTGATGATGATTTTTAAGTGAGCGATTGCTCACTGCTCAGCTTAGAGGGAACTATGGTTGTAGCATTGTGGTCTCTGTCCTGACCCAGCTTTCTCTCATTGTTTAAACACACCATCTTTCAGGCTTGGGCCCCTTGTAAGTTGCACAACGGCTGGATGAATTAGGTTGCTGGACAAATAACATGAAACAAAATTGCAGGAGAAAGGAAAACAAAAGAAATGAGCCACAGAAGGTGAGAAAATGTAGTGTTTTCTCCCAAAGTTATCATACATCTCAGGAATGGCGATGATGTGAAGACTGCCAGGCTCGGAAACAATGACATTTCAGATGAAAGATTTGCCCATTTAATATTCAGCCTGATGTTGGATGATGCTGCTGTCAACCAAAGCATCTAAGAAAAGCCAGCATGGCACAGAAGGGAAAAACACAAACCCTGGTGAATGGAATGGCAAAGTTGTGCAGAATGGACAGATAGTTAGTGGCCTTCAAAAGCGGTTCAAGCAGTTTATTGTATTTTTCAGAGTATAAGTGTTGTGGTTAGCTCTGGCCCAGCTCCTGCCCCAAGGACTGTGGATGTGGGGAAGACATCCACGTGCTGCAGGCCTGTTTTGCTCCCGGTGGAAACTGCTGATGAAGGCTCCTCTGACCAAGAAGACATGAGTGACAGGGAGGAGGAGAGTGTGGCAGACAGCTCAGAAGGAGATCAATTATCTAGCTCCTCATTGGATTCAGAACAACAGTTAATGATATAGTCACGCATGCAGACAGCGATGCATAGGCAACAACTGAGAGATTATTATCAAAGAAAATGAGGCCACCTGTGGTTGGGTGGGGCTGTGGTGATTAGTGAGGCTGCTATAAATAGAAGCCTGTGGGTTTGGCCATTGTGGAGGATTGTCTGATCGTTGTGTTTCGTGACTGCTTTACTGACTTTGACCTTTTGTGTATTGATTTTTCCCCGCTTTGAAACTAAACCAGAGCAAAGTGTGTTTCACTTTGTGAAAGAAGAAGGACTGTGAATTGCCTCACAGCTGCAAGCTAAGTATCACAGAACTGATAAGGGACTTGTACAAATTACCAGTTTGTTTGGAGACGAGTGCTCTTTGCTATACCAAAAGATGGCTTAGTTTAAGTGAATTTTCATTATAAAGAACATTGTTTTGAATTTTCAAACGTGTGTGTGTCTGAAATTTGTAACTGTGAATTTTTGGGAGGAGTCTATCAGAGAGCCCAACAGAACAATAAGACACACTTTTTTCCTCCCTAAAACAGGCTGGTGTGTCTTATATTCTGAATGCAGCTTTTTTTGAAGCTTCCCCCCCCCAGCCATAACTAGGTGTTAACGATCTTCCCAGCTCTTATCTTGCAAGTTCTTTCATTGTTACTCTTTGCTAAGAATGTTTTCCAAGCCCTGTATTTGCAGGTTTTTGTCATTGCTCTAACTTGCTCCAAATGCTTCTTGCCAGCCCTACCCAGGTTCTAATGATGCTCCCAGCTCTTACCTGCTTGCAAGCTCTTTCATTGTTACAGTCTGCAAATAATGTTTTCCAAGCCCTAAGTCTTTGCAGGTTTCTTTCATTACTCTAACTTGCTCCAAGTAAGTTTCTTTCCAGCCTTAACCAGTTCCCAACAATGTTCTCAGCTCTTACCGGCTTGCAAGGTCTTTCATTGTTATTCTCTGCGAAGAATGTTTTCCAAGCCCTAAGTCTTTGCAGGTTTTTTTCATTTCTCTACTTGCTCAGAATTTTTCTTTCCAGCCCTAACAATGTTCCCAGCTCTTACCAGCTTGCAAGCTCTTTCATTGTTACTCTCTCTGAATAAAGTTTTTTAAAGCCGTAACCAGGGGATAAAATAATGTGCTGAAACTGACCAGACTAAGGATGCTAGCCAGATGAATACCTGATAAACAGATTCTTTCCATATTTTCCTTCCCAAAAACTAAGGTGCGTCTTATATTGCAATGCGTCTTATACTCTGAAATAATACGGTATTTGTTTATTTAATTTATATAGCCACACACCCCAAACTCATAAGAAGTGACTCATATAAAGTTGGGGAGAGTCCCCAACTCTTTTTATTCACTTCATGAAAAAGGAATAGCTTTCTTTCCTTCTTCCTTTTCAAGAAAGAAGAACATTTTGGAGAAACTCTGACCAATGGACAATTACGTCCCTTGTTGTTACTTTAGTTACCAAGCAATCAAGGGAAGAAATGTCTGTGGCATGTCCTGTTTTTTCTTATTACAATCTTCTCTCTGTTGGTCTGTGTCTTTCCTGGCTTGAGTCAATCCCAAGAGAAGACAAACTTGAACAATGGGCGCTATCTAACAGAATGAAATTCAGTGGTGAAAAAACTAAGGTTCTACATTTAGGCAAGAAAAACAAAATGCACAGGTAGTAACTGTGAGAGGGAACTTGGAGTCCAAGTGGACAATCATTTAAATATGACCCAGCAGTTTGCAGCAGCTGACAAAAGAAACACAATTCTAGGCTGCATTAACAGAGGGATAAAATCAAGTGTTAATACTATAAGGCCTTGGTAAGGCCACACTTGGAATCCTGCATTCAGTTTTGATCACCACAATGCAAAAAGGATGTTGAGACTCTAGAAAGAGTGCAGAGAAGAACAACAAAGATAATTAGGGTACTGGAGGCTAAAACATATGAAGAATGATTGCAGGAACTGTGTATGTCTAGTTTAATGAAAAGAAGGACCAGGGGAGACATGATAGCAGTGTTCCAATATCTCAGGGGCTGCCACAAAGAAGAAGGAGTCAACCTCTTCTCCAAAGCACCTGAGGGTAGAACACGAAGCAATGGGTGGTAACTAATCAAGGAGAGAAGCAACTTAGAAGTCAAGGAGAGACTTCCTGACATTTAGAACAATTAATCAGTGGAACAACTTGCCTCCAGAAGTTGTGAATGCGCCAACGCTGGAGGTTTTTAAGAAGATGTTGGATAACCATCTGTCTGAAGTGGTGTAGGGTTTCCTGCCTAAGCAGGGGGTTGGACTAGAAGACCTCCAAGGTCCCTTCCAACTCTGTTGTTATTATTATAAGATAGGATCTCTTCCCTTGATTTTTTTTTTCAGAACAGGAAAGGAGACCAGCCACCTGTACTATCAAGATAAATATCAGAGGGAGGAAAAAGAAAATCCCTACTATCAGCCTCCATCAAATTACAGCCATTGCAAAATGTAGAAATAATAAAATGAGCTCCAGCCAGAAGTGTTAAAACAAATGGAGAGTGGTGTCGAAAAACAGAAATTTCTTTGTTGGGGGAGAAGAATGCCAGAGGGCTGGTTTCTGATGAAGCATTAGATTGAGAAATGATGGTTCTGGGCTTGAAAAAATGAATGGTTCTGGGCTTGAATCCAGACGAGTATAAATTCTAGTCCTGCTTTAGGCACAAAGTCACTTGGGTGATCTTGGGCAAATCATTCTCTCGCTGCCCTAGGAAAAAAGGCAACGGCAAATGACTTTCGAAAAATCTGGCCAAGAAAACTTTAGGGACTTGTTGATGTGGGTTGCCAGGAGTCAAGATCAACTGGAAAGTTCACAAACCAAAAGACACGCAAACAAAAGAAGAGACATCAAGAAGAGGTCAGTAGCACTGCTGTGATCTCTGGCCCAGCTCCTGCCCCAGGGAATGGGGAGGTGGATGCAGGGGAAAATTCAACATGTCAGAGTTTAGTTTCCTCGGATGAAGAAGGTGGGAGTGACTCGGCAGAGGAGGGCTTGGCACACAGCCCAGGCAGTCAATCTCCCTTATCTTCCCTTGATTCAGATGATGACATTTTGGACCCATGCAAGCGCAGAATTATGCGTAGAAGGTAAGTAAGAACATATTACAGGAAATAAGTGAGGCCACCTGTGTTTGGGTGGGGCTCCAGTAATTAGGGCTGCTGCTATAAATAGCAGCATGTGGGTTTGGCCGTTGTGGAAGAATATCTGATTGGAATTCGTCAGGAATCCTGTGTTTTCTGGACTTTGTTGCTTTTTCACGCCTTGGAAACCAAAGCAGAGCAACGTGTGTGTGTGTGTGTGTGTGTCTCACTTCGTTGGAAGAAGAAGAGGTGTGAAGTTTCTTCACAGCTGCTATCTAAGTACTCAATGACTGCTTAAGGGAAATTGTACAGACTACAAGGTTGTTTTGGGAAGAGTGCTCTTTGCAATACAAAAAGAGTGCTTAGTTTATTTTCAATTTTGTGATAAAGAACATTGTTTTGAATTTTCAAATGTGTGTGTGTCTGAAATTTGTACCCTTGAATTTTCGGGAGGCTCCTACCAGAGAGCCCGGCAGAACAAGCGCCAAGTTGGAAAGATGGGGGAAGAGAAAGGAAGATGGCCATTGCTATTTGGCTTCATGCATCACTGAAGAGTCACATCCTTTTTTTGCAGTTTTCCTTCCCAGAGGCATGTTTGTCCCAGTTAATGCACCAGGAGCATGACTATGGAGGAATGGGGTTTTTTTTTGTATCTCTGTAACAAGAGATGCTTTGAGCAGGATCTGAGCAATACAAATTGTGAATTGTGACGTGCCCCATGCAAACCTTTAATGCTGGCAACCCTTACTCAGGCTAATTTTATTTTCAGTTGCTCAAGTAGGAAGGAAACTCCGTTCCTTGGCATGGCTTTCAAAGGATGGAGAAGCAATTTCAAATAATTTTGCAAATGAAGAAGTTGGTATAGTCTAACCCAGGGGTCGGCAACCCGTGGCTCTGGAGCTGCATGTGGCTCTTTTGGCTCTCTGCTGCAGCTCCCTGTCGTCACCACAATTTTGAGAGGAGCTCCTGGTTAGAGGGAAGGGGAAAAGCATAGGGTAAGACTCTACGGAAAGGGAAGGGTTTTCTGGTCAGCTCCACAATTGACAGGACTTTCGGTTAAGACAGGTAGAGGAAAAAGGACACTGCAGTAGGTGAAGACTCTATGGTGGGGGAACCAGACCTCTGGTTGAATTGAATGGGGAGGGGGGTCTGGTTAAGACCTGTGCGGCTCTTTGAGTGTTTATTGTTGCTGACCCCTGGTTTGACACTTACTTTGAATGGTTATCCTCATCAAAGTAAACTGAAATTATCCTTCAATTCAGCAGGCAATTAAGATTGCCCTGAGGGTTGATCGGAGGCTTTGACAATAAGCTCAAAGTTCATTAGAAGAAGTACTGCATAATATCTGCCGATGCTTTTTCTCTTTGTCTTAGCCCTGGATACATTGTTTTCATAGAGATAAGAAGAACAAGATGTTGAGACTCTAGAAAGAGTCCAGAGAAGAGTAACGAAGACGATTAGAGGATTGGAGGCTAAATATATATGAAGAACAGATTCCAGGAATTGAGTATGTTTAGTATGAAAAGAAGGACTAGGGATGACATGATAGAATTTCTCAATATCTAAAGGGCTGCAGAAGGGGTCAACTTATCTCCAAAGCATTTGAGGGCAAGACCAGAAGCAATGGATAGAAACTAATCAAGGAGAGCTCCAACATAGATATAAGGAGGAATTTCCTGATAGTGATAACAATTAATGAATGGAACAACTTGCCTCCAGAAGTTGTGGATGCTCCAACTCTGGAGGTTTTTAGAAGAGATTGGATAACCATTTGTCTGGAATGGTATAGGCCTCCTTCTTTAGCAGGAGGTTGGAGTAAGAGACCTTCAAGGTCCCTTCCAACTCTGTTATTCTGTTAACAAACCAAAGGTCAAAGATGGTTTATTGCCTGGCTGGCTGGGTAAGTCTGGGAACTGAAGTCCACAATTCTTAAACTTTCCAAAGTTGGACACCCTTGAACTACTTGGAAGAAGGTAGGCAGTGGGATACCACAGGGTTCCATCCTAGGCTTTGTACTCTTCAATATTTTCATTAATAACATGGACATGGAAATAGAAGGGGAACTAATCAAATTCGCAGATGACACCTAGCTGGCAAGGGTAGCCAACACCCTAGAGGACAGGCTCAAAATACAGAAAGATCTAGACAGATTAACACTATGGGCCCACACTAACAACATGATGTTCATCGTCGACAAGAGAAAAGTCCTTCACCTTGATAAAAAACAACAACCTAGACATACATACAGCCTGGGAAAAACCCCACTTAGCAGCAGTAACTGCGAAAGAGATCTTGGAGTCTTGGTGGATAATCAACTAAACATGAGCCAGCAATGTGCAGCAGCAGCCAAAAAAGCCATCACCATCCTAAGCTGCATCAACAGAGGTATACACTCCAAGACCAGGGAAGTATTAATACCACTCTACTACGCCCTGGACAGACCACATCTGGAGTACTGCATCCAGTTCTGGTCACCACACTTCAAAAGAGACATTGAAACTCTGGAGAAGGTGCAGAAAAGAGCAACCAAAATGATTAGGGGACTTGAAACCAAGACTTACGAAGAGAGATTGCGGGAACGGGGCATGGATAGCCTTGAGAAAAGGAGGGCCAGAGGGGACATGATAGCTGTATACAGGTATATGAGGGGTTGCCACAAAGAGGAGGGGTTCACTCTATTCTCCAGAGCACCAGAGGGCCGAATGAGGAACAATGGCTGGAAGCTGACCAAGGAGAGATTCAACCTAGAAGTAAGGAAGAACTTCCTGACGGTCAGAGCAATCAACCATTGCAACAACCTGCCTGCGGAGGTTGTGAACTCCCCTCCTCTGGACACTTTCAAGAGGAGATTGGACTGCCACTTGGCTGGGGTGCTCTAGGATTCCTGCTCAGGCAGGGTGTTGGACTTGATGACCTGCATGGTCCCTTTCAACTCTAACAATCAAGCAAGCAAGCAAGCAAGCAAGCAAGCAAGCAAGCAAGCAAGCAAGCAAGCAAGCAAGCAAGCAAGCAAGCAAGCAAGCAAGCAAGCAAGCAAGCAGGGGTGTCAAACTCGATTTCATTGAGGGCCACATCAGAACTCATGAGAGCTCCATTTTGATTGGCAGAGGCATTCTGGCCCAGGGCACAGGCCAATTTCTAGGGCAGCTTTGCGAGCCAGATCTAAGAACCCCTGGGTTGGATTCAGCCCCTTGGCCTGGAGTTTGACACCTCAATTGAAAGGAAAGATATATTTGGCTTCAGTTTATTGAAGCTGAGCGAATGGTGATTGACGGTAGAGTGCAGGACACCTAGGTTTAACATCCTCGTCCCCCGGATCTGATATCTTTCGTGGCTCATGTGAATATGCTTCTTGATATTTTGATCATTCCACCATTAGAATATCTGCAACAGGATCCCAAGAATTTAACAGGGACTTCTTTGTTGACATCCACTCTCTGACTCAAAAATGTCAATGGAACTGACCAACAAGGGCGCTTCAACAAAGAGAAAAGTCCTGGTTGGCCCGTCCATTCTCTCCCCTCTCATGATTCTAATTCCAAGAGGAGGGAGAATACCCAAAGGACCTTGGGTGCTGTAAACAAAAACCTGGCTCCTTTCTACCCAGCGATGACACCTGCCATGTATGTTTTCGTTTGAAACAGATCGATGGTTTGCTGTTCAATGTATTGAGCCTATTCCAGATGGTATTAATCTATCAACTAGAAGCCAGGTAAAAGAGTCCAGTTAGTATAATGAAGCAAATAAACGTAAGACAGATGGCTGTTGATTATGGAGGTGAAAAGCCAGATTGAGTTGGAGGTTGGTGCCATCATTTCATAATAGGAAGCTGACTTGCTTCACTTTGTAGGCCAAGGTGAACTCTTTTCTGCTCTATGAGCTTTTCTCTGAAAACCTTCCACTCTCTTTTAACTAACAGGCTATTTGAGATGAGAAAGTGGGCCTGCTTCCCCCCCCAAAAAAACGTTAAAGGTAGAGCCAGTAGGGTCTAGCGTAGGGGTCTCTTTACAACTTGTGGACTTCAACTCCCAGAATTCCTAAGCCAGCACATCCTAGTGGTTAAGGCACTAGGAACACAGTATGCCTTTAAATTATGATTATTTCTAAGAAAACACACAAAAAGATAGACTGTCAATTATATTTTCAGTTTATCTAGGGACAGGAAGGCATTTCCCCCAAGTCAAATGTATCATATGTGTCTATCTACTGTTTAATTCACCAACTTCAATGCAACTAACTCCAGCCTGATTCCCCAACATGTATTTGGACTTCATTTCAACATCTGGAGGGGATCAGGCCATCTGCTGTGGGTATCTTAATGTAGATTATTGCCCTAAAATAGCTAAATCTTCCAGCCATATCATTTCAGAGTTTTAAGCACTAGCCACTAGCTTCTTATGATGGAAACGTGTTTGTGTTGGGCAAAGAAATTACCTATTTTTATTTTGCTCATCTTTGACAAAGATAATTTCATTTAGTAACTCTTCAAGAGGAGTAGAAATTTTTGAAGAAAATATTGTGGATGGGGTAGAGTAATAGAGGGACAGAATCAAAATCACGAGAAATGATACTACTGGTTTATAATGCCTTGGTAAGATCATACTTGGACTATATTTGCATAGCTTTAGCTAAGACTCCTAAATTATCTGTACTGAGGATTTTAAAAAACCCCAAAACCATTGTTCCAGACTCGTTTCAACTAATTAGTCGAAAGCAACATGTGTCATGAAAGGATAACAAGACAGACACCAATAATTTCCTTTGTCTTCTTTTGGGATTTAACTGAAGTATGGAATCTAGAAGTCTGAAAACTATTGGAAAGAGGACAATACAATCAAAGACAGAACATCCACCTACGAGAGTACCTCCAAACAGGGCCGCCGATAGACCGGTACTACTGGGAGTGGTGTAACGGGCCCGGCGAAATTGAACAATTAGGGGGGCCCGCAGTCGCATGACCCCCCCTCGTCTCAGTGGGAAGGGGCTGGCTGGGTGGAAAAGTATTGAGCCATTCCCTCCCGACATTCCCTTCCCTCACTCACTCGCCTTTATTTTTCCGACTGGACTGCCTTTTCATTCTACTATTCCCACGACCAACTCCGCGGGCGCCCACCCCCTTCGCCCACACTTCGCTCCCGGTGCCTCTTGGGAGTTGTAGTCTTTTCGAGGAGGCGGGCTCAGCCGCTCTGCCTAGTAAAAATCACAATTTCTTTCGTTGCTTTTTTTTCTTTCTCTATTTCTCTCTTGCTCTTTCATTCTTTTTTCTTTATCTTGCTTTCTTTCTTTCTCTTGCTTTCTCTCCTTCCTTCCCTCTTTCCATTTCTTTCATTCCCCCTCTCTCTTTTTATTTCTCTTTCATTCTCTTTCTTTCTTTCTTTCTCTTTCTTTCTCTTTTTCTTTCTCTCTTTTACCCTCCCTTCCTCTATTTCTTCTTTTCTTTCTTTCGCTGGCTGGGGAATTCTGGGAGTTAAAGTCCAGATATCTTCAAGTTGCCAAGGTTGGGAAACACTGGCCTATGGGATCGCCTCGCTTGGCGTGAAGTGGGAAATGATCCCCGGGGGATGGAGTGGCTTGGCGACTTAAAATAGTTTTAAAATGGCGGGGGGGGGGCAGACACTTAGGCTGTATGGAGCCCCAAAATTCCTGATGGTGGCCCTGCCTCCAAACATTTGAATCAAGATCATGTGAAGTATTAATACCACTTTATAAGACTTTGGAAAGGCCATACTTGGAATGCTGATTTCGGTTTTGGTCACCACAATGCAAAAAGGATATTGAGACTCCAGAAAGAGTACAGTGAAGAGCAGCAAAGATGATTAGGGGACTGGAGGCTAAAACATATGAAGAACAGTTGCAGAAACTGGGCATGGCTAGTTTAATGAAGAGTAGGACCAGAGGAGACATGATAGGAGTGTTCTAATATCTCAGGGGTTGCCACAAAGAAGAAGGAGTCAAACTATTCTCCAAAATACTTGAGGGCAGGACAAGAAGCAATGGGTGGAAACTAATCAAGGAGAGAAGCAACTTAGAACTAAGGTAAATTTCCTGACAGTCAGAACAATTGATCAGTGGAACAGCTTGCCTCCAGAAGTTGTGAATGCTCCAACACTGGAAGTTTTAAAGAAGTTGTTGGATAATCATTTTTCTGAAGTAGTGTAGGGTTTCCGGCATAAGCAGGGGGTTGGACTAGAAGACCTCCAAGGTCCCCTCCAACTCTGTTTTTGTTGTTGTTCTTGTTGTTGCTGCTGCTGTTGTTGTTGTCGTCGTTCTTGTTCTTCTTGTTCTTGTTCTTCTTGTTCTTGTTCTTCTTGTTCTTCTTGTTCTTGTTCTTCTTGTTCTTGTTCTTGTTCTTCTTGTTCTTGTTCTTCTTCTTCTTCTTGTTCTTCTTCTTGTTCTTCTTCTTCTTCCTCTTCCTCTTCCTTTTCTTTTTCTAGCCCATGGCTCAGATATCTTTGTCGATGGTATATTTCTCTTTTGGATGCCTGTGAGATCACCAGCCATTGATTTCTAGTTGGTTGTTGTTATTATTATTATTATTATTATTATTATTATATTATTATTATTATTATTATTATTATTATTATTATTATTATTATTTCACTGTCCAGTTTAATTGGTCACAACATATACCCTTGGTTGACCTTAATTTTTCCCAACTTTACCTCCTTTGTCAGCGTAGACATCTTGCAACAAATTGAAGAAGTCAACAAAACTCACAGCGGGCTGAAACTCCAAATTTCGGTCTAGATTGCCTGAAGTCAAAATGCTGATGTCATTTCAAAGCAGCCAGATTAACTCTCCTTCCTTGTAGAATTGAATGACAGTGAATCAAGTACATTGACCTGTATCTGTCAACTTGTCAGTAGCCATGAAAGGGTGTAACCTCATAGAGGACTAGAAGGGCAGCAAAGGGGATGTGCATATCTAGAAAGATTGGGGGTGCTAAATATTTAACAACTGGCTGGGGTGTCTCCATTTTTACTGCTCTGCAGCTAGCTGTCGAACAGCTAGATTGGTGCACTCAGTTTAGCTTCACTCTCAACTGGCTTGCAATTCCAGAAAAGTTAAGAATAACAGAGTAAAAGAGTTGGAAGGAAGCTTAGTGATCTTCCAGGCAAAATCCCTGCTCAAGGAGAAGACCCTAGACCAGTGATGGTGAACCTATGGCATGGGTGCCACAGGTGGCATGCAGAGCCATATCTGCTGGCACATAAGCCATTTATTTTATTTTATATTTATTTATTTATTTATTTATTTTGTCCAATACACAATGAGGGTTTTAGTGGGTATATATCTATATATACATAATAAAATACATGATGAAGGTTATAGAGGAGATACTCATAGTAAAATATATCTAAGAAATAATAGAAAAGAAGATAAAGTAATAGAACATATCAATGAAAGAATAGAAGAAGAGATATAGGAATAGAAGAAAGGTATAGGAGATATAGGAGAGCAATAGGACAGGGGACGGAAGGCACTCTAGTGCACTTGTACTCACCCCTTACTGACCTCTTAGGAATCTGGATAGGTCAACCGTAGATAATCTAAGGGTAAAGTGTTGGGGGTTTGGGGATGACACTATGGAGTCCGGTAGTGCCCTAGCTCAGCTCCAGTGTGCATGTGTGTGCCAGCCAGCTGATTTTTGGCTCACACAGAGGCTCTGGGAGGGCATTTTTGGCTTCCAGAGAGCCTCCAGGGGAATGGGGCAGGGCGTTTTTACCCTCCCCTGGCTCCAGGGAAGCCTTTGGCGCCCGGGGAGAGCGAAACACTAGCCTACTGGGCCCACCAGAAGTTGGGAAACAGGCCATTTCTGGCCTCCAGAGGGTGGGGGAAGCTGTTTTCAACCTCCCGAGGCATTGAATTATGGGTTTGGGCACTTGCACATATGCGATAGCGCTCGCCCACGCTCTTTTGGCACCTGAGGGAAAAAAGGGTTCGCCATCACTGTTCTATATGCTGTAAACTGCCCTGAGTCTTCGGAGAAGTGTGGCATATAAATCCAATTAATAAATAATAAATAAATAAAACCTCCTGTCCCCAAATGGAGCTGGGAAGCAGGGGAAAGCCTTGCAGGTCCAAACAACGCTGGGGTGGAATTTCCAGAGATCTGGGAAGGCACAGGCTTCAGAAAGTGAAGAGAAAGCATCCTTGTGTCTGACCCAAAAATGAGCTGATTAGATTAGATTAGATTAGATTTATTGGATTTATATGCCGCCCCTCTCCGCAAACTCGGGGCGGCTCACAACAATGGTAAAAACAATACATAATAACAAATCCAATACCCACCAATCCAATTACAATTTTAAGCTAAAAAGTTCATAAAAAACAACCCCAGAATATTAAAAAACAAGCACACAATCAATCTAACACCAAAACAACATGGGCAAGGGGTGAGAGGCACCAGTACAGACAGACGCAGTGGAGCTGAGCTGGTCAACGGCTCACGTGCATGCGTAGAGGGGTCTGCATGCTACCTGTGGCACATCATAAGTTCATCATCACAGCTCTAGACCATTTCAGGAAGAAATGGAAAGAAGATAGAGGAAAAAAGCAAGGAGCGCAGACACAGCAGTAGCAGCAGCAGGGAAAAAAAGGAGAGCCGAGCCGAGACCAGTAATCCAGGAACTGACAGCCGCCGATCAGCTGGAGCTGCGCACGCATTTTCATTTCCGCTGGTGGAACTGTGTTCCACCTCGTCCTGCCTGCTGCCCACCCCTGGGTATTTTTCTTGAGCAGGGGGTTGGATTAGAAGACCTCTGAGGTGCTTTCCAACTCTGCTATTTTGTTATTCCGCTACTGCAAGCAACCGGCTTTCGCAATGAAGGTTGCTCTGCTAAGCTCTCATGCCCCGTGTGCCCTCTTATTCCCAAGTTGCCCTAGGCCTTATGGACTGCTGGTAGCCACAACTCTTTGAGATTTATTGTGACAGCCACCGAGCACCGAAGGTCTCATTATTCCTCTCCTAGCAACCATTTTTTTTTCTCCAGCCATGTAAACAAATTTATATTTTTCAAGTCTCTGAGTGATAGCAGGAGCCAGCACTATGACCCAGGAACAGGGATTTTATGCAAATTTTAATTAAAATGCAAATCCCATTCCCCCTCCCCCTGTACAAAAATATAGTAATGTGGTCTCGGAACAGTTCATCTTATATTTCCTTGAGGAAGGATGGGTGGGGGAAAAAAAAACAAATGAAATTTTGTTTTCTTCTGAGATGCATTCCTGAAAATATAATGAGCATAATGATGCTACGGATTGTAGCCTTGTAAATGCAGTAAATAATCATATGTGTTTGTAAAAGTGTGTACGTCTAACAAAAAAGAAGAACTGGTTCACCCATGTTTCTCTCCTCCAGCATCTTTCCCAAACATTTATTAACCTAGTTTATGGATATTTTTGAGGATGCCACGTATAACCACTAAAAATATATATATATAAAAATGACCTAGGAAAGTGCTGCCCATGCTGTCAGTTGGAGAGTCAGTTGGATCCAAAGGTATTTCCCTGTGAATCAGAAAGGGATAGATGACTCTCTGATGACCCCTCTCCATGTACCAAATCTGCTGAATAATTCATCGGGAACTAGGAATGTGTAAATCAGAGCAGAGATAATTCATTTTGCTTTGCAGAGCAGATTCTTGCTCGCCTGATTTATATCAGGATTTTTCATAAACTTTTGGGGCATAAATTTTAGGTGGAAGGGAGGTTTTCCAGATGAACTTTGAAAAAAAATGGAAGTAGCTTTCCTCCATCCCCCCTTCCCTCCCTCTTTTTCCTTCCTTTCCCTTTATCCTCCATCGCTTCCCCTTTCTCTTTCCTTCCTTCTTTCTTCCCTTCATCCATCTTTTTAAATATTAAAGATGTTTTTTAAATATTAGATTTGTTATAGTGTTACTATTGTTGTTGTGAGCCGCCCTGAGTCTGCGGAGAGGGGCGGCATACAAATCTAATAAATTATTATTATTATTATTATTATTATTATTATTATTATTATCTCTCTCTCTCCATCTGTCCCCTCCGTCCCTCCCTCCCTCCCTCCATCCATCCTTTCTTTCTTTCTCTCTTTCTTTCTCTCTTTCTTCCTTTCTTTTTTCTTCCTTCCTTCCTTCCCTCCCTCCCCCTCTCCCTCTTTTCTTCCTTTGCTTTTCTTCTCGATCTCCCCCCTTTCTCCTTCCTTCCTTCTTTCTTCCCTTCACCCATCTTTTTAAATATTAAATATTAAAGATGTTTTTTAAATATTAGATTTGTTAAATTGTTACTATTGCTGTTGTCAGCCGCCCCGAGGCTGCGGAGAGGGGCGGCATACAAATCTAATAAATTATTATTATTATAATTATTATCTCTCTCTCCATCTGTCCCCTCCGTCCCTTTTTTCTTTCCTTCCTTCCTTCCTTCCTTCCTCTCTCCCCCTTCCTTCCCTCCTTCCCTCCCTCCCCCTCTTCCTCTTTTCTTCCTTTGCCTTTCTCCTCCATCTCTCCCCTTTCTCCTTCCTTCCTTCCTTCCTTCCTTCCTTCCTTCCTTAAAGATTAAAAAGAGCAGGCATATGGTGTTGTACATATTGTATCATTCCACAATATAATTATTATTTGTATAGTTGTTGTACTTAGATTCTAAAATACATTATACAGAACTGCCCCTAATTCCCCTTCCCTCCCCATTGAACTGTTAGCCACACAGTTCTGTTTTTATATATCAATATACAGCTTATGGCATCAGCGGTTATCGGACATTTGTTCTATCATTCAATTAATCTAAAGTCAGATTGATTTGATCTTAATTTTGTGTCTCGGATTGATTTTAGGAACATCTTGTTTATTTACTACCATTATTTTTTCTTGTCTCGACCCAGTCATAAAATTTCTTCCAAATTTCATAGTATTTTGATCCTTCTTTATTTTTAATTTTTTGGGTTAATCTGTCCATTTCTCCACAGTCGTATATTTTTTAAAATCATTTCTCTTTCTGATGATGTTTCTTCTTTTTTCCGATTTTGCGCTATTGTAATTCTAATTGCAGTAATCATGTGTTGTATTAAATAATAATATTCTTTTTTAAGTTTTTGATTTATTTTTGATATGTGCAACACCCTATGTCTGCTCTTTTTAATCTTTGTATTATAATAAAAAAATATTAAAAAAAATAAAAACAGTCGTACAACCCAAATAAGTCTTCCAAGATGGAAAGTACCAGATGGTATAAGATACAGTTATAGCTGCACGATTGAACCTACATTTTCCTGTTTACGTGATTTGTTTATTTTTTAAAATTTTTATTCATTTTTTTATTTTGTCCAATGCACAATGAAGGTTATAGAGGATATACTCCTAGTAAAATATATCAGAGAAAGAATAGAAGAGAAGATAGAGGAATAAAATATATCAATGAAAGAATAGGGAAAGGATATAGGAATCGAAGAAAAGATATAGGAGATATAGGAGAGACAGTAGGACAAGGGACGGAAGGCTATTATGTATAAGATGTAATTGGCAGATAAGATGACATGCCTTGGTCATCCCAACATTCTGTAAAAGATCTCGTGGCAACTGAAATTAGACGCAATGTTCCAAGTGTCATCTTACCAAGGAATTATAAAGTGGGTTAAATGAGGGAGGAGGACTATCAAAGCCAAATCTCAAAATGTTCATCAAAACAGACATTTTCCTGAAATCAGGAAGGAGGAAATGAGATTGAGAAAAAGTTTTAAAGTCGGAAAATTAAGTCTCCGATAGTCATTCATTTTGGAAAACTCAGCTGCAAACATTTGTTCTCTGCCAAAATGAAGGTGTCAGGACTCTTGAAGGAAGGCAAGGTTTACAGCTGCACTGCACACAAATAGTAATAATAGGATAAAAAGGGGATGTTTTATTAAGCTGTCTGGTATGTGGCGTGCTGGCACCGCTTTGTTTTATCTCTGTGAATCGTATACCATGTTGAGGATGATGCCAAGGAAAAAAGCAGAACACACTATGTCAGTGATGGAGAACTTTTTTCCCCTCGAAGGCCGAAAGAGCATGGACATGTGCTATTGTGCATGTGTGAGTGCCTACACCCATAATTGTACGGCAGCAGCTAAAAAAGCCAACACAATCCTAAGCTGCATCAACAGGGGAATACACTCCAAGACCAGGGAAGTCTTAATACCACTCTACTACGCCCTGGTCCAACCACACCTGGAGTACTGTATTCAGTTCTGGTCACCACACTTCAAGAGACATTGAAACTCTGGATAAGGTGCAAAAAAGAGCAACTAAGATGATTAAGGGACTGGAAACCAAGACTTGCGAAGAGAGACTGAGGGAACTGGGCATGGATAGCCTAGAGAAAAGGAGGGCCAGAGCGGACATGATAGCAGTCTACAAGTCTACAAGTATACGAGGGGATGTCACAGAGAGGAGGGGATCTCCTTAGGGTTAATGAATAATGATAATTAAATACCTTACCTTTGAACATTAAAGAGGTTTGACAGCTTTCTTTATTAATTTAACACCCAAAGGTGTTAGGTATGAAATAAACATCTCTACTTTATCTTCCTTCCTTCCTTCCTTCCTTCCTTCCTTCCTTCCTTCCTTCCTTCCTTCCTTCCTTCCTGGACATAAACTGTTTCAACTCCTTCCCTCAAAACGTCACTATACAGCACTGCACACCAAGATAACTAGACACAAGAACAGTTTTCCCCCCCGAACACCATTACTCTGCTAAACAAATAATTCCCTCACCACTGTCAGGCTTCATTACTATTACTATTAGTTTTTCTCATTGTTCCTATCACCAGTCTCCTTTCACTTATGACTGTATGACTGTAACAGGTTGCTTGTATTCTTGCAATTTATATTAATATTGATTGTTTCCTGATTGCTTATTTCAACCTATGACAATCATTAAGTGTTGTACCTCATGATTTTGGACAACGTATATTTTCTTTCCTGTACACTGAGAGCATACGCACCAAAGACAAATTCCTTGTGTGTCTAATCACACTTGGTCAATATTCTATTCCTCCCTCCCTCCCTCTCCCCCTCTTTCCTTCCTTCCTTCCTTCCCTCCTTCCTTTCTTCCTTCCTCTCTTCCTTCCTTCCTTCCTCCCTCCCTGCCTCCCTCCCTTCCTTTAGATAGTTGTTTCATTTGTATCATAAAAGAGAAAGTTAAAAAAATAAAGTATGTTGGAAACTGCACCGATCAAGGACAAAAAAAATCATTAGAATAAAATGAACTTCTTGCCCTTTATTTTATAATATAGTTTTTCAACACTCTGTAATTAGAGCAATGAATGGTGCTGTTTGGAAACCTATAAAATGAGAAACTGGGTTATGGTAAACAGCTTGAAAAATAAGCTCTTTTGTAAATTATAGCACAGTTTTTAAACTTCAGTTATAAAGCCTCGACAAACCAAATAAAAACGCAGCCCCCCATGTGAACGCTGACACAGCTGTAACTAAATGATGTTCAGCTAAATGCTGCAGTAATTATTTGCTCATTAATTACACATTTTTGCAAGTCACAAGAGTAACACCAATTGGAAAATATGGATAATTATCAGCAGTAATACTGCAGAAGCACACATAGATAGAAAACATCTTCCATTTTAAGAGTAATAATTGCAAAGCAGGCCAGAAATTAATAAGAAATACATAATTGAAAATTAACCTTGCAACTATCCCTTGTGGGCTTGCAATTCTATTGTTTTATAGCATTGCAAAAGTAACAGAGACTGCTCTGAGTGGTATTTGGTGAAAGTCAAAACTGGGAGATCTCCTTAGAGTTAATGAATAATGATAATTAAAAGGAATAGACAGGGTGGGAAACCACCAAAGAAGTGCCTTGTGGCAGTGAGTAATTGCCAAGTATTGACACCCAGATGTTGAATTGTTTCCAATGTTTTAGGCTTAGCACAGCATCTCAAGTTCAGAGAGCACTAAAAGAAGTTTCAGGTGGTTAGAGTCATTCCTACCACATTTATGAAAGACGGCTGGTCTGCTTCAGAAATGGATTCCTACCAGTTAAGGGCTGCAATTTTTTTTACTACCACACTGTGGACGTGGCTTATTTGGTGGGTGTGACTTGCCAACCATGTTAGCAGTTGGGAGTGGCTTGACGATCATGTGACCTGGGTTGGCTTAAAGGTCATGTGACTGGCTTAAATCTCCCCCTCCTTTTTGGTGACCTTATTATGTTTATTATGTTTTTTATTTAGTTGGACTGACTGTGTAGTAGATAAGTTTTTATAATGTATTTTTAAATTAGTTTTTTTCAATTTTTTAACATTAGATTTGTATCTATATTGCATTGTTATTGTGTTGTGAGCCTCCCTCAGTCTTCGGAGAGGGGCGGCATACAAATCTAATAAATAATAATAATAATAATAATAATAATAATAATAATAATAATAATAAACCCTTGACGTGAGTGACAATAATAAACTGACATGAGTGACATCAAGTTGGCCACCTTTAATACTACTACTACTACTACTACTACTACTACTACTACTACTACTAATAATAATAATAATAATTATTATTATTATTATTATTATTATTATTATTATTATTATTATTAAAGGTGGCAAACTTGATGTCATTCACGTCAAGGGTTTGGGTTTGGGTTAAGTGTCCCTTACTATTCCTGAACATCCAAAATATACTATTTAATTCTATGTATATATGTCATATGTGTACATACATATTAAACACAGGCACACAAAAATATGCATTATCTATTATATAAACTGTATGTGTATGTACATACACACACACATGCACAGCTCTTCTAAAATTATACATATTCAACCTTATTTACTGTGATAGTAAAAACATACCCAGAGCCCAGAAGGGGAAAAAAAGAAAAAAAAGTCAAAATTTTTCTACTGGTTCTGCATACCTGACCATACCTGTAGGAGCCTATCACTGCCTGCAAGAAGCGCAACCTGATGCACTAATTCCATCTTCATTATTAAGTTACACAAACAGAATTTTGCAAGTCTGAAAGTATCCCTCTCTTCCTATCTTTTAACTCTCTGGGAAAGCAGGGAGGGTGCCTTCTGAAATATTTCCATGCCTCCTTCTGTGAACTGACAAAGCTTTTGCATGCTGGTTGTCTACTCTTGTGGTCTCCAAACTTGGCAACTTGAAAATGTGTGAACTTCAACTCCCACAATTCTTTACACAACCATGCCGGCTGGGAAATTCTAAGAGTTGAAGTGCATAGGTCTTAAAATTTGTATTTGTATTTTTATTTGTATTTGTATTTATTAGATTTGTATGCCGCCCTTCTCTGAAGACTCGGGGCGACTAACAACAATAAAAAAGACAATGTGAACAAATCTAATATTAAAAATAATCTTTAAAACCCCAATTTAAAGAACCAATCATACATACAAGCATACCATGTATAAATTCTATAAGCCTAGGGGGGAGGGAAAATTTCAGTTCCCCCATGCCTGACGACAGAGGTGGGTTTTAAGGAGCTTGCGAAAGGCAAGGAGGGTGGGGGCAACCCTGATATCTGGGGGGAGCTGGTTCCAGAGGGTCGGGGCTGCCACAGAGAAGGCTCTTCTCCTGGGTCCCACCAAACGACATTGTTTAGTCGACAGGACCCAGAGAAGGCCAACTCTGTGGGACCTAACCGGTCGCTGGGATTCGTGCAGCAGAAGGCGGTCCCGGAGATATTCTGGTCCGATGCCATGAAGGGCCAAATTTGGATTCTCCTGCTCTAGTCTATGACTCTCTCTCCCTCCTGTCTCCCAAGGCCATTTCCAAATACTTATTCACCAATGAGAAACTTAGCAGAATCCGAGAGAGATGCTAAGTTTCTACCTGCAGCAATTTTCACTGGAAATCATACCATGTGATAGTTTTGGTACATCCAGCCTAGTCCGAATCAGTAACATTTCTCCCCTGGTTGGTATCAATGGTCTACTCAAAGTATGACCTCATTAGTATTCAACACAGGCATTCAGACCCCACAAATGTATTAGTAATTTTAATTGAGTTATTAAAAAGTTCCCACATTCATCACCCTCAGGTCTTTAACGGAGGTCTCCAGTAGGCTATAGCCAGTTTAAAGGATATTTTATTTTGCATTATTTATGACCACTGTAATCCCAAAGGACTATGGGCAGCATGCAATATTAATAAGAATTAATTAACTCAAAAACATAATAATATATAAGTAAATCCTCCCAACGTCAGAAATGAAGGCAAACCATAACCACTGGAAATAGCCCACTCACCTTCAATAAAACTTCAGTTAGGAGCCCCCAATTGGGTTGTTGAGACTAAAAGTGTGTTGAAAGATTAGACTTGTTACTGCAGTTGAACATGGGGTGCGTGAACCTCACGAAAAGAGAAGTATCAATAATAATAATAATAATAATAATAATAATAATTATTATTATTATTATTATTATTATTATTATTATTATTATTATTATTATTATTAATTAGATTTGTATGCCACCCCTCTCCGAAGACTCATGGCAGCTCACAACATAACAGCAATACAATATAAATACAAATCTAATGTTAAAAACTTAAAAAAACTAATTTAAAATACAGTGTTCCCTCGATTTTCGCGGGTTCAAACTTTGCAAATAGCCTATACCAGTGATTTTCAACCTTTTTTGAGCCGCGGCACATTTTTTACATTTACAAAACCATGGGGCACATTGAGCGGGGGGGGGGGGGGTTGGACAAAAAAATTCTCTCTCTCCCTCCCTTTCGCTCTATTTCTCTCTCCCTCCCTTTCTCTCCCTTCCTTTTTTCTCTCTCTCCATCCCTCTTTCTCTCTTCCTTTCTTCCTCTTTTTTGCTCTTTCTCCCTCCCTCCCTACCTCCCTCTGTCTTTCTCTCCCACCTTCTCTCCCTCTCTTTCTCTCTCTCTCTCTCTCTCTCTCTCTTTCTTTCTTTTTCTCTTTCTTTCTTTCTCTCTCTTGCTTTCTCTCTTTCTCTTGCTTTATTTCTCTCTCTCTTGCTTTCTCTCTCTCGCTTTCTTTCTCGCTTTCTTTTTCTCTCTCTTGTTTTCTTTCTCTCTCTGAGCTTCGCGGCACACCTGACCATGTCTCACGGCACACTAGTGTGCCGCGGCACACTGGTTGAAAAACACTGGCCTATACCACAGTTTTGCAAAAAATATTAATTAAAAAATACTTCACAGTTTTTTTCCTATACCACAATTTTTCCCGCCCGATGATGTTATACGTCATCGTCAAACTAATATTTTTTGCAAATAAATAACAAAAAAATAATTATTATTGTTAATAAATAATTATGTTTATAAATATCAGGATCACTAAGTGTTTTATTCAATGGTGAGTTCCAGTAATAATGGTGAGTAAATGGTTGTTAAGGGAATGGGAAATGGTAATTTAGGGGTTTAAAGTGTTAAGGGAAGGCTTGTGATACTGTCCATAGCCAGAAATGGTATATTTACTTCCACATCTCTACTTCATGGAAATTCAACTTTCGTGGGCGGTCTTGGAACGCATCCCCTGTGAAAATCGAGGGAACACTGTACATTGTTATAAAAACTTATCTATTACACAATCATACACACTCAGTCCGACTGAACATAAACATAATAAAGGTCAGCGAAAAAAGGAGGGGGGAGATTAATCCCCCCACACCTGGCAGCAAAGGTGAGTCTTTGACATTTTACGGAAGGTGAGGAGGTTAGGGGCAGTTCAAATCTTTGGGGGGGAGTTGATTCCAGAGGCCTGGGGCCACCACAGAGAAGACTCTTCCCCTGGGTCCTGCTAGATGGCATTGTTTTGTCAACGGGACCCGGAGAAGGCCATCTTTGTGGGACTGAATCGGCCACTGGGATTCGTGCAGCAGAAGGCAGTCTCATAGGTACTCTGGTCCAAGAACTGAGAATAGGTGATTCAAGCAGTTCAAATAAGTATAAAGATTTATTGCAACTTTAACCTTGGTACAAGAATCTGGACTACTAACAGTCAGAGGGAATTCGCGGGAGTTAAGAAGGAATTCTAAGTGGGCGGGACTTAGATATCTTGTGGGCACAAGAGTCTCATGACTAATGGCACATTTGACTCTTCCCTCGGGCTCAGACTGGTCATTTCCTACAGCAACTTATAGCTTAAGCTCCAGCGTACCTGTGTGCACTGGCCAGTTGATTTTTGGCTCGTGTAGAGGCTCTGGGAGGGTGTTTTCAGCTTCCAGAGCACCTCCAAGAGGGCAGGTGTTGTGGTTGGCTCTAGGCCAGCTCCAGGAGCTGGAGATTTTGACGTGGATTTATGGGAGTCCTCTGTTTATCAGAGATCGGTCTGGTTGCCAGCTGACTCGGACAGTGAAACTGGCTCATAATCAGAAGCAGACAGTGGGGGAGAAGAGGCAGACAGGAGGATGGGTGCATCCAGCCCACCAGCCAGTTCTCTAGCTAGGGAGTCCTCAGACTCTGAAGGGGATGATATCATGGATGACCCAATCTTGGATCGCCATGTGCACAGGATTCTGGGATTAAGGGAACAGTTGTGCAGGCGCCAAAGAGATAAGGGTGTGCAGCTGTTCAGGGGTTAATTCTCCCCCACTGTCTGCTTTTTTTAATAGGGGTTTTTTAAAGACTGTTTTTAACATTGGATTTGTATATGATTGTGTCCCCTTGTTCTTGTGTTCACTTTCCTATTAAAAACACTTCCCTCCTGGACTTTATTTAACCTTTTAGCATATTTAAATGTTTCGATCATGTCCCCCCTTTTCCTTCTGTCCTCCAGACTATACAGATTGAGTTAATTAAGTCTTTCCTGATACGTTTTATACTTAAAACCTTCCACCATTCTTGTAGCCTGTCTTTGGACCAGTTCAATTTTGTCAATATCTTTTTGTAGGTGAGGTCTCCAGAACTGAACACAGTATTCCAAATGTGGTCTCACCAGTGCTCTATATAAGGGGATAATAATCTCCCTCTTCCTGCTTGTTATACCTCTAGCTATGCAGCCAAGCATCCTACTTGCTTTTCCTACTGCCCGACCACACTGCTCACCCATTTTGAGACTGTCAGAAATCACTACCCCTATATCCTTCTCTTCTGAAGTTGTTGTTGTTGTTGTTGTTGTTATTATTATTATTATTATTATTATTATTATTATTATTATTATTATTATTAATTATACTAGCCCGGCAGAACAGCAGGAAGGGTGTTTTCATCCTCTCCAGGCACCAAGAAAACCTCTGGAACCTGGGGAACAGTAGTGGGTTACTACCAGTACAGTAGAGGATAGCGCACTGATAGCGAACGGTGCGCTGTATGTGCAGTTTCAGTTCTCTTGTGTGCATACATGCACTGCCCAGCACATTTTTGCTTCTGCGCATGCGCAGGAAGCAAAATGTTGCAAGATTTTGGTGAATTTTTTTTTGCTTCTGCGCATGAGCAGCAGGACAAAAAATCACCAAAATCTCACACCTGTGTGCATCCCCCTCATGAGATTTTGCTTCCTGTGCATACATGCAAAAGAACCAAAGCTGCGTGCACAGCGCACTGGTAGCAGCAGTAAAAGAAATCCGCCCCTGGTGGGGAGGAAAAAATGGGCCTACCAGCCTCAATGTAAGACAGAGAGGTGGGGCAACATGGATGGTTGTGCACGCATGCAGAGTGGGGCAGTGGGTGGGAGGCATTGTATTATGGCTGTGGGCACTCATGCATCAGTGAAGGGCTGCAAAAAAATCGACTACCACCCTGTGGGCGTGACTTATTTCGTGGGTGTGGCTTGCTGGCCATGTGACCAGGTGGGAGCGGCTTGATGATCATGTGACCAATGGGTGGCTTAAAGGTCATGTGACTGGCTTAAAGGTGGCCAATTTGACGTCACTCACATCAAGAGTTTGGGTTAGGGTGCCTGGCCTCTCCTCACCTCAAACAGATACAATTTCCCTATCTATTTACTATTCCTGAACATCCAAAATACAGTAATCCCTCGTTTTTCGTGGGGGATGCGTTCCAAGACCACCCGTGAAAAATGAATTTCCGTGAAGTAGAGGAAAGATATTTTTTTAATGTATTTAACGAGTATTTGGACTTTTAAAACCCACCCTTTGCATTAAACAGACATTCTATAATGTTTCTCAGCTGGAAATACATTTGATATCCTACCAGTTTCTTTAATAGAGTACAGTAGTACTGTAGAAGACTTTTATGAAATTTTAATGGCTTTAAAATTTTCAATGGATTTAAGCCCCCTTTGAAAACCCGTGAAGTAGCAAATCCGCAAAAAATGAACCGCGAAGTAGCCAGGGATTGCTGTATATTATTTAATTCTATGTATATATGCCATATGTGTACATAAATATCGCACACAGGGACACAAAAATATACATTATCTACTATATAAACTGTATGTATGCACGCACAGCTCTTCTAAAATTATACACATTCAACCTCATTTACTGCGACAGGAAAAACATATCCAGAGCCCAGAAGGGAAAAAAAGAAAAAAAAATCAAAATTTTTCTACCGGTTCTGCATACCTGACCATACCTGTAGAAGCCCATCACTGTCATTAAACGTATCAGGAAAGACTTAATGAACTCAATCTGTATAGTCTGGAGGACAGAGGGAAAAGGGGGGAAATGATCGAAACATTTAAATATGTTAAAGGGTTAAATAAGGTTCAGGAGGGAAGTGTTTTTAATAGGAAAGTTAACACAAGAACAAGGGGACACAATCTGAAGTTAGTTGGGGGAAAGATCAAAGGCAACATGAGAAAATATTATTTCACTGAAAGAGTAGTAGATCCTTGGAACAAACTTCCAGCAGACATGGTTGGTAAATCCACAGTAACTGAATTTAAACATGCCTGGGATAAACATATATCCATTATAAGATAAAATACAGGAAATAGTATAAGGGCAGACTAGATGGACCATGAGGTCTTTTTATGCCGTCAGTCTTCTATGTTTCTATGTTTCTATGCTCGCATGATAGAGCGCACACACCCGCTTTCAGCCCCCAAAGAAAAAAAGGTTTGCCATCATTGTTCTATATTCTATGAAGATTCAGGCATGGAGTGAACACTACTACTTCCCAGCTAAATCATCTGATTTGGAAGCAGATGAGAATCTGCTATCTGAAAGTCAGTAGATTAGTAAAGGGAAGGCAATTCACACTAGAATTCACAGGTTTTAAAGCTGGCAAGCTGGGTTTGCAAATGCTGACAAGCAAAGAGATGAGACCAGAATGATTAAGTACAGTGATTTGGTGCCACGTTTTCAGTTTTAAAGCCTAGTGAAACCTGTAATTTGGGTTTATGTGAAAGGCATCACGTTTGAAACTTTGCAATTTGAAGAAATGTTTGGGAATGGCATGTTTACTACCACTCACATGCAACTCCATCACAGAGATGGCAAGGAAAACCTTTCTCTTTCCTCCTCCCTCTAATGAAACAATGCTCGCTGAGAAGGGCGGATTTCATTCTAAAGTTTCCCACACATGATAACAGCTTTACAGAAAAAAACGGAGTGGTTGCTGCTCATAAGCAACTGGTTTTACAAGCGGTAAAAATAATTTAAAATAAACTCATTTTTTAAAAGGTCTTGTTTCACATTTGGCAAAGCTATAGCTCAGTGGTTCTCAACCAGGGATCAGGACCCCTTTGTGGATCGAATGACCATTTCACAGGGGTCGCCTAAGACTCTGGGAAAAGATAAATTTCCGATGGTGTTAGGAACTACAGATTCTATTCTGGCACCTTGGAACTTCTGCCGCATGAATCCCAGCGACCGGTTAGGTCCCACAGAGTTGGCGTTCTCCGGGTCGACTACACAATGCCGTTTGGCAGGACCCAGGAGAAGAACCTTCTCTGTGGCGGCCCCAACCCTCTGGAACCAGCTCCCCACGGAGATTAGAACTGCCTCCACCCTCCTTGCCTTTCGTAAGGTTCTTAAGACCCATCTCTGCCATCAGGCATGGGGGAACTGAGACATCTCCCCCGGGCCTATACAGTTTATACATGGTATGTTTGTTTGTGTGTATGTTTGCTTTTAATAATCGTGTTTTTAGCGTTTTTTAAATTATTAGATTTGTTCTTACATTGTTCTTGTTATTGTTGTGAGCCGCCCCGAGTCTACGGAGAGGGGCGGCATACAAATCTAATAAATAATAATAATAATAATAATAATAATAATAATAATAATAATAATTACAACAACAACATATTCAGGCGTTTACAGTGGGGGTTGTCCCTCTGACCTTCCTGCCAAACAGCTTAAAGCTCTTTTGGGAGAATTGGCGCTAGACTTATGGTTGGGGGTCATCACATGAGGAACTGTATTAAGGAGTCGTAGCATTAGAACCACAGCTATAGCTGATGGGATGGTAGCAGCAGGAGGAACTGTAGGAATGCAGACAGACTGAGACAAGCTAAAAAAAAAAAGTAGTGTAAACATATAAACACTAGTAATTTAGACAAAAAAAATTGACAAAAAAGTCACACATAACCCTTCCCGAGAACAAGCTGATACAGGAGTTGACCCTGTAGCCTAATGGCTCAGACGGCAGAGGCCCCAGGTTCAAATTCCAGTAAAATGGGTGTGGCTACCTGATGAAGGCTAATTAGCCTGAAATAGATCTATAGTAGTCTCTCTTCCTTTTCATTATCAGCAAAAATATGATACATATATGTGTGTGTGTGTATGTATATGTATGTGTATGTCGATGTATATGTATATGTATGTGTATGTGTATGTGTATGTGTATGTATATGTATATGTATATGTATATGTATTTTATTATTTTATTATTTTATTTTATTTTATTTTATTTTATTTTATTTTATTTTATTTTATTTTATTTTATTTTATTTTATTTTATTTTATTTTATTTTATTTTATTTTATTTTATTTTATTTTATTTTATTTTATTTATTTTATTTTATTTTATTTTATTTTATTTTATTTTATTTTATTTTATTTTATTTTATTTTATTTTATTTTATTTTATTTTATTTTATTTTATTTTATTTTATTTTATTTTATTTTATTTTATTTTATTTTATTTTGTCCAATACAAATTGAAAGTTAAGTATATGTATATGTATATGTAAAATGAGTTTCTTAACTATCCAGGAAGGTGAATGTTACCTTTTTCCTTTTTCTCTTGAAGATGTCTTTGTCTTTCTTTGGGCTTTCTGGCTGCCTCTGTTTTCCAATTAGACAAAATAAGGAGGAGTCCCTTGCTATGTCGTGGGTTTATTTAGTATATAGGAAGCTTTAAAAGCTGCAAAGATCATTGGATGCTGACACATACCCTTCAGCCATCTTGACAAGTAGGCTAATGACCTGCCAATATGTTTAACACCAGTCACGATATTTTCACCCAGAGTTTCTTTCCCTCTTCTATCAAACTGAACCAACGCAGCACCTCCCCCCACAAAAACCCCCGAAATGCAAAGAAAACATTTGAAGTAGCTCCTCTCCTTTCGATCCTCAAATACTGAGCTTCGATCCTGACATTTCGCGGGGCTGTGGAGCATCTTCTCAAGAGGGAGGCACTTGCTTTGAAGCCCAAATGTAGAAGCCAAAAACGAAGTTTTGTTTCATTGACATTTCAATTTAATTGCAATTAACTGGAGCTAATAGGATTATCCTCCAGGATAATGTGCTTAAATAGGCTTGGGTGAGTTGCAGAGGAGAAGTTCAACTTTGTAAGTCAGTGTTTTCAGTAATATGTCCAGAGCAAACAAAACTCCGAAGCAAGTAGATTCCTCAAAGAACAGTTTTATTGGATGTATTATATTGGCACCATCTGGTGAAAACTGACTCTGAAAGTTCCTGCAGTTTTCACCTAATTAGAAGTAAAAGTTTTTTTTCCTTTCCCCAAACAATCAGTTAAAGGGTCCAATCAAGGAATTGACCAGTTCCCTGGTGACCACTCCGCCTCTCTCTGGCCACCCCATCTATTTCTATTCTAACCTCCCTATCAGTGGTGGGCATAGTTCCCTCTAAGCTGAGCAGTGAGCAATCGCTCACTTAAAAATCATCATCAACTCAGAGTTTTCCAAACCTGCCCAGAAGCCAAGAGGGAAAGAGTGAGAGGGAAGGAGAGAGAGAGGAAGAGAGGAAGAGAGAGAAACAGATAGAAAAAAGAGAGGAAGGAAAAGCGAAAGAAAAAGAATGGGAGTAAGGAAGAGAGAAAGAAAATCAAAATCTAGTTTGAAACTAGCTCAACTATTTAAGTGGCATTTTGATATTGATAGAGTTTCCCTATTATGAGCTCACTGTTATAGACACACAGTACAATATTTTATTTTGAAATTCTCTGAGGCAAAACAGGGTGGGTTTTTTATTTGTTTGTTTGTTTATTTGTTTATTTATTATTTCTGTGCCACCCAGTCCCAAAGGGACTGCCGCTCAGACACTATACTTTTCCGCCCACCCCCCAAAAAAATTAGAGGGAACACTGGTGGTGGGATTCAAATAATTTAACAACAGGGGCTGTGGCATGGCTGGGTGGGTGTGGCTGGATAGGCATGGCCAGGGGTGGGCAGCAGGCAGGACGGGGTGGAACACAGTTCCACCGGCGGAAATGAAGATGCGTGCACAGCTCCAGCTGATCAGTGGCTGTCACTTTCTGGATTACTGATCTGGGTTTGCCTCTCCGTTTTTTCCCTGCTGCTGCGTCTGCGCTCCTTGCTTTTTTCCTCTTTCCTCCTTCCTGGCCTTGGACAAGCTTCCCTCTCTCCTGCCCAGCTCCACTCCAGCCTCACACGGCCAACTTCCGCCTGAGGTGCAAGCAGGTGTTGGTGGAAGTGGCGCTGGCAGAATTTATGCCTAGTTTGCCTAGCTACCCAGCCTGAGGTGGGGGGGGTGACCCAGGAAGGAGAGCATGGGAAACACGAAGCAAATTGTCACCCCAGCGAGCGACACTGGTAAGGTTGAAAGTGAAGGACTTAACAATTCACTTGGACGATGATGATCATTCAAGCCACTCCCACCTGATCACATGGCCGGCAAGCCACTCCTACCCAGTCACATGACCATTAAGCCACACCCACAAAATAAGCCACATCCACAGTGTGGCAGTAAAAATTTTGGCTGCCCATTACTGGGCGTGGCTATGTGGTCATGTGGCTGAGTGGGCATGGCCAACTGATGTCACTCACATGGAAGGGTACCTCACCACGTCGGCGTGAAATTTGGCTTCTGCACATGTGCTGGAAGCAAAATCTTGTGTGAGGATGCACGCACAAGCAAAATTTCGGGAATTTCATCACCGAAATTTCACCCGCACATGAGATTTTGCTTCTAGTACATGCACAGAAGCCAAATATTATGCCGATGTGTGTGCCCATTGGTCAGTTGGAGCTGCACGCACAGCTCCATTTTGGCTACCAGGATGCCCTATTGCTTGTACCGGCTGCAACCCGCTACCAACCGTAGCCTGAATTAGGTTGATCTGAACTGATTTGAATCACCCCAGTTGAATCAGTTCCATTCAGATTCCAGGTGATCCTTGTCTTACAGCCATTTATTTAGTGACTGTTTAACAATAGCACTGAAAAAAGTGACTTACAACTGGCCCTCACACATGTAACTGTTGCAGCCTCTCCATGGGCACATGATCAAAATTAGGCCACTTGGTCTTTTGGATTATAATTTTATAAATGTGAGAGCTAAAATTACTAGCGTATTTTTTTAAAAGGTGAAATATTCATGTACTAGTCCATATATGATAGGCTAAATAAATAAACAGAAAGTTTTAGTTGCACATCTCAATGAAGTACAGTGGTACCTCTACCTACAAATGCCTCTAATTAAGAACTTTTCTAGATAAGAACTGGGTGTTCAAGATTTTTTTGCCTCTTCTCAAGAACCTTTTTCCACTTACAAACCCGAGCCTCCGAAACTGTAACCGGAAAAGACAGGGAGGAGGCTCTGCGGGGCCTCTCTAGGAATCTCCTGGGAGGAAACAGTGCCAGAAAAGGCAGGGAGAAGCCTCCATGGGGCCTCTCTAGGAATCTCCTAGAAACAGGGCCGCCACCCTTTCTGTGGTTTCCCCAATCGCATGCATTTGCTTTTACATTGATTCCTATCGGAAAAATTGCTTCTTCTTACAAACTTTTCATGGAACGAATTAAGTTCGTAAGTAGAGGTACCACTGTACCATTAGAGATTGAGACACAGCTTTTTTAAAAAAATATCATTTATTCAAGTGGATGACATAAAATGTCCAGATTGGCATTGGTCCTGGCCTTATTTTCTTACCTTTCAATTGTCTCTCCCAAAAAAGAACAGAGCGATCTAGGCGTTTACACCCACACCCTACCAAAGGGACTAAAAGCATCCTAAATATCCAATGAGTGAATCCGCTCTTCTCCCCCTATGTTCTTAGCCAGTTCCACCCATCAAATCTTTCACTGCCAAATCACCTCCTGGCCTCAAGATAATTGCTTTGTTTCCAGCCTATCTAATGTTGCAGTTCAGTTGCAAGCTAAGAGGGATGAACGGATGTTTTTGATAACTGTCATGCATTGTAGGTTGGGCCTTAGAGAAGGGTGGAGGAGTTGCATGGAGAAGCTGCCAGTCACCATTGCTTCAGACTTACGAATGAGATGGTTACAGATAGTATACGGATGTTGATAGAAACATAGAAACATAGAAGGTTGACGGCAGAAAAAGACCTCATGGTCCATCTAGTCTGCCCTTATACTATATCCTGTATTTTATCTTAGGATGGATATATGTTTATCCCAGGCATGTTTCAATTCAGTGACTGTGGATTGACCAACCACGTCTGCTGGAAGTTTGTTCCAAGCATCTACTACTCTTTCAGTAAAATAATACTTTCTTACAATGTTCCTGATCTTTCCCCCAACTAACCTCAGATTGTGCCCCCTTGTTCTTGTGTTCACTTTCCTATTAAAAACACTTCCCTCCTGAAACTTATTTAACCCTTTAACATATTTAAATGTTTCTATCATGTCCCCCCTTTCCCTCTGTCCTCCAGACTATACAGATTGAGTTCAATAAGTCTTTCCTGATAACTTTTATGCTTAAGACCTCCCATCATTCTTGCAGTCCATCTTTGGACCCGTTCAATTTTGTCAATATCTTTTAATAGTTAAAATGCGGTACTCCTTAATGGAAACAGTAGCACTAAGCTTTGTTTAGAGAACAGAACAGAATATTTTATTGTCAAAATGTAATTGGACACCCAAGAAATTTGTCTTTGGTGTATGTGCTCTCACTGTTCCTAAGGAACATGGTTATGCATGTCTGTAATATGGTAAATGATTTAGCTTTACTAGATAAATGGTCAAAGCAATGGAAACTGCAGTTTAATGTTTCCAAATGTAAAATAATGCACTTGGGGAAAAGGAATCCTCAATCTGAGTATTGTATTGGCAGTTCTGTGTTAGCAAAAACTTCAGAAGAGAAGGATTTAGGGGTAGTGATTTCTGACAGTCTCAAAATAGGTGAACAGTGCAGTCAGGCGGTAGGAAAAGCAAGTAAATGCTTGGCTGCATAGATAGAGGTATAAAAAGCAGGAAGAGGGAGATTATGATCCCGCTATATAGAGTGCTGGTGAGACCACATTTGGAATACTGTGTTCGGTTCTGGAGACCTCACCTACAAAAAGATATGGATAAAATCGAATGGGTCCAAAGACAGGCTACAAGAGTGGTGGAAGGTCTTAAGCATAAAAGGTATCAGGAAAGACTTAATGAACTCAATCTGTATAGTCTGGAGCACAGAAGGAAAAGGGGGGACATGATTGAAACATTTAAATATGTTAAAGGGTTAAATAAGGTCCAGGAGGGAAGTGTTTTTAATAGGAAAGTGAACACAAGAACAAGGGGGCAAAATCTGAAGTTAGTTGGGGGAAAGATCAAAAGCAATGTGAGAAAATATTATTTGACTGAAAGAGTAGTAGATCCTTGGAACAAACTTCCAGAAGATGTGGTTGATAAATCCACAGTAACTGAATTTAAACATGCCTGGGATAAACATATATCCATCCTAAGATAAAATACAAGAAATAGTATAAGAGCAGGCTAGATGGACCATGAGGTCTTTTTCTGCCGTCAATCTTCTATGTTTTTATGTGATGGGATATATATTAGGTGGGACAATGTTATTATGCAGTAAAGCAGTGCATAAGAAGTGACTCTCTTACCTTTGTGGATTATCTAATAAGTGATGTATGCATACATCATATTATCACTCATGCTATCAGTACCCTATGCGTCCCTTAGAGATTCCCCCCCCCAATGTCTCACATTCAGAATTCTCAATGATTGAACGTTCTATCAAATAAACATAATGTTAAAGGTAAAGTGTCAGTCCGAAGCCAATTTATCGGGATCTTTGGCCTGCCACACTTTATGCTATTCTACTATGTATTTTCTATTGTGGGAAAATGGGAGGAGGAGATGAGGTTGTTAGTATGTAGGCATGACAAATTCCTTCTAGAAAGCCAAGGTCATTCTTTATCTCTGTACCTCTGCACCTGCCTAGGAGGGGATGGGGGGATTCTGCAAAAATTTTTACTACCACACTGTGGGCGTGGCTTATTTTGTGGGTGTGATTTTCAAGCCATGTGACCAGGTGAGAGTGGCTTGACGGTCATGTGACTGGGGGGTGGCTTAAAGGTCATGCGACTGGCTTAAATGTGCCAAAATCTTGCTTTTAGGAGCATCCCTACATGGGATTTTGCCTCTGGCGCATGTGAAAAGCCAAATCTCATGCGGAGGTGAAAATGCCTGAAGGCTGTTGGGGTCTGGATGGGTGTCAACAAGCTCAAACTCAATCCAGACAAGACGGAGTGGCTGTGGATTTTACCTCCCAAGGACAATTCCATCTGTCCTTCCATTACCCTGGGGGGGAAATTATTGACCCCCTCAGAGTATGTTCACAACTTGGGCGTCCTCCTCGATCCACAGCTAACATTGGAACACCATCTCTCGGATGTGGCGAGGAGGGCGTTTGCCCAGGTTCGCCTGGTGCACCAGTTGCAGCCCTACTTGGACAGGGGGTCTTTGCTCACAGTCGCTCATACCCTCATCACCTCGAGGTTCGATTACTGCAATGCTCTCTACATGGGGCTACCTTTGAAAAGTGTTCAGAAACTTCAGATCATGCAGAATGCGGCTGCAAGAGCTATCGTGGGGCTTCCTAGATTTGCCCACGTTTCCACAACATTCCATGGCCTGCACTGGCTGCCGATCAGTTTCCAGTCACAATTCAAAGTGTTGGTAATGACCTTTAAAGCCCTACATGGCATTGGACCAGAATACCTTCGGAACCGCCTTCTACCGCACGAATCCCAGCGGCCGATAAGGTCCCACAGAGTTGGCCTTCTCCGCGTCCCGTCGACCAAACAATGTTGTTTGGCGGGCCCCAGGGGAAGAGCCTTCTCTTTGGCGGCCCCGACCCTCTGGAATCAACTCCCCCTGGACATTAGAACGGCCCCCAACCCTCCTTGTCTTTCGCAAGTTACTTAAGACCCACCTATATCGTCAGGCATGGGGGAACTAAGACATCTCCCCCAGGCTTTTTATATTTCATGTTTGGTGTGTATGTGCTGTATGGTTTTTAATTGTTGGGGTTTTTATATATTTTATTATTAGATTTGTTCCATTGTTATACTGTTTTTTATTGCTGTTGTCAGCTGCCCCGAGTCTATGGAGAGGGGCGGCATACAAATCTAATCAATAAATCAATAAATCAATAAATCAATAAATCAATAAATCAATAAATCAATAAATCAATAAATCAATAAATCAATAAATCAATAAATCAATAAATCAATAAACCAATAAACCAATAAACCAATAAATCAATAAATCAATAAATCAATAAATCAATAAATCAATAAATCAATAAATCAATAAATCAATAAATCAATCAACAAACAAGCAAACAAACATTTGCGCACCAGGGACTTGCAGCTGCAAGCGCATCCTGATTTTCCCAACCGGGACCGCACACCATTCTGTTCATGCAGCAGCCCACTACTGGCTGTGGAGCATTCTAAGATTTTAATAGGTCCATGACAGGTCCCTAAAGAGCATCAAAAAGGCATGAAAATGAAATCAGGTATCCAGAGTGCAATTAAGGAACAATGCACAAGAGGCGGAACTGTTTTGTTTTTCTCTTTACACTATGAGTGTGGATCTGGGTTCCTGAATGGCTGCCTGCTTCTGCTTAAGCCTTGGTTGTCTTGCAATCAAACTCTGCAGGGACTTCCCATCATTTTCTCTTTGCAAATGAAGTTCACAGTTAAAAAAGGGCCCGGTAGATTCTTGGCACGGAAGAGCAGGGGGATAGGATAGGGGAATTCACCAACCCCATCCAAGGAGACGAACAACAGTTGTTTTTAACTCACTAATTAATTGCGATGGACAGGCAAGGGGTAGGGTTAGGGAGGGACACGGCATTTTAATTCACCAGTGTGTAATTCAGTATGCAGAGAAGACGATGATGCAGAAATTAGATGCAGACTGGCAGCAATTAGGGAGCTCAGAAATACATGTGAAGAAGGAGTACCGTACGTGCGCAGTCTTCATGTGAAGAGCATGAGTCTGGATGGAGGGCGCATGAGATGAGCCCTCTTCAGAAAATGGGTTACAAATCTACAGCTCTCGTTTAAGCAAGAATGTGTAAACCTTTGGCTAAAGATGTGGCAGACAAAGAATGTGGCTCACATTCAGGAGGTTCGATCCTAGGTAGAGGCAGATATTTCTCTTTCTCAGTACAATGGGAATATACAGTATCTATTGAACAAAACTTCTCATTGGCAACAGGACGGGCATCTGGCCACTAAACACTCCGCTAGGTACATTCAGTTGCCAAGACTTTACTCTGCAAGGGATTATGGAGTCACTAAAAGAAGATGATGATATTTCTTTAGTCATGTTCAACAGAAGAAAAAAATCAGGACACCAACTTTTTTTAAAAAAATATGATATGGTTTTATATGTTTTTTAATATTAGATTTGTTTACGTTGTCTTTTTATTGTTGTTAGCCGCCCCGAGTCTGTGGAGAGGGGCGGCATACAAATCTAATAAATAAATAAATAAACAAACAAACAAATGAATGAATGAGCGAACAAACAAACAAACAAACAAACAAACAAACAAGTGCTTTGACCTTTTGTTCAAATATGTATTTTTTTTAAATGCAGATGATACAACTTTTTTCTATTAGGGAAAAAGCAGCATTTTGTGTAGATTAGTCCTGTGATGAGAGATGGGCTACCAAAATTTTTACTACCACACTGTGGGCATGGCTTATGCATTTTGTTTCAACATCTTTCAGTACAAATTGAATGCTCTGGGGTGCAGCTCCAAATTTTGCTACCGGAACTGCGTTCCTGGCCGTTCCCGTAGGAGCCCATCACTGCCTGTGATAAATGTTAACTTTTAACCTCCCATCACCTTTCTGTTCAGATTTTAAGCGCAGCATCATTAAAAAAGGAGCAAAATTATCTGGAAGCATTTTTAGGTTCTTTTCCACGTTCTTCTTGTCAACCTAATGTTGAAATATGAAGCCAAATCTGACTTATTTTTCCTGCAAAATTTCACTTTAGTTGATGGAGCTGAATAAATGGGGGAAAAAAACCAACAGCAACAAATGAACAAATACATATTTATTAAGCGATGAAAGAGAATATAGGAAGACTTCCAAAGCTACCAGCACAGAGAGAATTCTTGTCTGAATCCAGCACAGTCAAATAAAATGCAAATTATTCAGGAAATAGTTTATTACGTGCATCACATTTTGGAATTGGTATTGGCAACTGAGGCAAGGGGAGCAAGATCGCCTGGACCGCTATTTTATAAATATATATTTTAACATGTTTTAATTACAGCTTTAAAGCAGTTACCCAGAGAGAAAACTGAATACACTCGTGTTTATGCACTAGGAAGCATCCCAAGTTGGATAGTCACTCAAAATAAATTAACATCTTATTATCTTCTGGGCCACAGTTTGGTGGATGAAGGCTATTGTAGTTGATCTTTGAAGAGGTGACTGAATTGACTACCGGGATTCAAGGACAGGTCCAAAGTCCTCCTGATGCATTAACGGAGTGTGTGTGTGTTAAACAAACAAGAGCTTTAGACTGTGGAATCCTTGATGCTCTCGGAATCTTGGAATCTTGGTTGTATTCTTGCAGATGCCTCATTACCTGTTGTGGTTCCGTCTGAGGCCCCTCAGGGAATGACTGATCTTCTGTCGGTTTCCAGCTCAGAGGGAGAGGATGAGGAACAGGAGGTGCAGGCAGATGAGTAGGAGGAATCCCAGGCTGAAGAAGAGGGAGGACAGCCAGAGTCCCCCCAGAGGGAACTCTCCCCAGCAAGCAGCCTGGATTCCTTAGAGGAAAATGCACAAGCCATAATTGATCTGCGACAGAGAAGAGCTACACAGCGAAGGGACCAATTGGCTAGGTACTTTCAGCATTAAAGAGGCAACAGCTGGGTTTGGGTGTGGTGCTCTTTGGAAAGGCTAAAAGGCAGACCCACCCTTCCTGGCTTGTGGAGTTTTATCTTTGAGAGTCTTGGGACCTGGCTGTGAACTTTGGCGTCTTGGAATCCTGGTTTGTGCCTTTGACTACTGAAACCTTGGGGTGGGTGTGCCAGCAAGAAGCTTGCTGTATTGTCTGGACATCAGGACTCTGTTGTAAAGTATTATAGCCTGTCTGTTGGGAAGAACAGGTTTTCCTCTGTGTTTATTTTTTCCAGCTATAAAGTACTTTTGCTTTTACCAGAGTGTCTGGCTGTTTTTTCCAGTTGGTGTTGAGGTCTGGGGGAACCCAGACAGAACATTACCTAACTAGGTAACTGCATCAGTGCTAGGAAGGAATGGCGTTTGCTCCCTTTTTATGTACTAGCAGCTTGCCTTGTCAGTATTGGGACAATACAGTGGTGGGATTCAATTTTTTTTAACTACTAGTTCTATGGGCGTGGCTTGGTGGGTGTGGTGTACCTTAGTGGGCATGGCAAGGGAAGGATACTGCAAAATCCCAATTCCCTCCCCACTCCAGGGTAAGGATACTGCAAATTCTCCATTTCTACCCCATTCCAGTGGAAGGACAAAAATATTAATAAGATTTTTATTAATATTGATTGTTTCTTCATTGCTTATTTGACCCCTAGGACAATCATTAAGTGTTGTACCACATGATTCTTGACAAATGTATCTTTTTCTTTTATGTACGCTGAGAGCATATGCACCAAGACAAATTCCCTGTGTGTCCAATCACACTTGGCCAATAAAATTCTATTCTATTCTTAGGGGAAAAGAGTAATGGAAGGCAACTGTAACTTTGGGGTTCCACAACGATTTGAGAATCTAGTCGAAGCTTGATGACTACAGCAGGGTGTGCAGGAAATTCATAACAAATACTGCGCACATTTTAGAGATTAGGATTCAATCACTAAAGGGGTATCAGAGGGCATAAACAAATAATCTGCCAGCAACATCTTAAAGCCACGGCATCTTTGGCTGGAAAGATACAGCAAGCTGCAGCTGTGTGATCTCAGGAAGAAAAAAAACATAATTGCTTTAAGGGACTGTAAATGAATCCTGTGTTTATATGCCTCTGCATGCTGAAACGCTTTCTGGAGATTGACAGAGCCCTAATAAATACTGTTTGCAAACACCTCTCTAATGCACTCGTTTTTATAAACAGCTCTCCCTGCTATAGAAATCTATCTATAGAATGTAATGTGCATACTTTTCACAAACACCTTCTTTGGACAATAGCATCACAAAATTCTGACTTGGGCAAATTAACACCTTCCGGTTCTATTATTAATTCAGGAAAGGCAAACTAGATCAGTGATGGCGAACCTATGGCACAGGTGCCACAGGTGGCATGCGGAGCCATGTCTACTGGCATGTGAGCCGTTGCCCTAGCTCATCTCCAGTGTGCATGTGTGTGCAAGCCAGCTGTTTTTTGGCTCACACAAAGGCTCTGGGAGGGCTTTTTTCTTTTCCAAGAGAGACTCTGGGGGAATGGGGGAGAGCGTTTTTATCTTCCCCTGACTCCAGGGAAGCCTTTGGAGTTTGGGGAGGATGAAACATGAGCTTACTGGGCCCACCAGAAGTTGGGAAATAGGCCGTTTCCAGCCTCCAGAGGACCTCTGGGGGGCAGGGGAAGCTGTTTGCAGCCTCCCAAGGCAATAAATTATGGGCGTGGGCACTCGCGCATGTCCAATAGTGCGCACCCATGCTTTTTCAGCACCCAAGGGAAAAAAAGGTTCATGAACCTACTGGGCCCACCAGAAGTTGGGAAACAGGCCATTTACAGCCTTCAGAGGACCTCTGGGTTGTGGGGGAAGCTGTTTTCTCTCTCACCAGGCATTGAATTATGGGTGTGGGCACTCACACATGCGCGATAGCACTCACCCATGCTCTTGTGGCACCCAAGGAAAAAAGGTTCACCATCACTGCTCTAGATCAAGGGTGTCAAACTCAATTTCATTGAGGGTTGCCCTAGGGTTGTGTTTGAACACAGGGGGACAGAATGCTCCAAACTTGACTGTAAAAAATATGATTTCAACAATCGAGTTATCGAAGCGTGGAACTCATTACCGGACTCAATAGTGTCAAACCCTAACCCCCAACATTTCTCCCTTAGACTATCCATGATTGACCTCTCCAGGTTCCTAAGAGGCCAGTAAGGGGCGTACATAAGTGCACTGGTGTGCCTTTAGTCCCCTGTCCAATTGTCTTTCCTTTCTCTCACTTATCATATATATTCTCTTCCTTTCATATATCCTCTCCTCTAAGTTCACTTTACCCTTATATATATTACTACATGTCTATTTTTCTTCCTATGTATTTGTGTATTGGACAAAATGAATGAATAAATAAATAAATAAATAAATAAATAATGGGCGTGGCCAGGGTGGGTGTGGCCAGCATGTCACTCATATCGGAGGGTGCCTATGACAGCGCAAGTGCTCTGCCAATGAAAAGGGGCTCCCAAGCTCCATATTTTGGCTGTGACAGACTCCTGCAACCCTCGGCTAGCAAAAATGGAGCTGGGGAGGGCCACACACAGCCCGTGCCAGCTCCATTTTCAACTGGGGTGAATTCCTGCAGTCCTCTGCAGGAGAAAACAGAGCTTGGGAGGTCAGCCAAAACTTTCCTTGGGGAGCCAAAGACTTTCTCACCAAGTGTTAGGAAGAGACTAACCAAACGACTAACCAAATGGACCGCAACCTGATTGGACCATGGGATGGACTCATGGGGGCTGGAAAGAAAAAAATTACTTTTATAATATTACTTTTATAACCATGGGAGTTTAGAGTCAGGTTTTCACTGGATGTGCCAATATGACATGCCTAATAAATCTGTACCTTTAGGAACATGCCTGGTTTAGGGTTTTGATTGCGTTTGTCAGGCCAAAGCCAGAATGCTTGGAGGTTTTGGCCTGCCACCAATGATGGGGTCCTACGGGTACCGTCAGGTGCACAGAACTGGTAGAAAAAAAACATTTATTTTTCTTTTTTCCTCTTCTGGGCTCTGGGTCTGTTTTTCCTATCACAGTAAATGAGGGTGAATGTGTATAATTTTAGAAGAGTTGTGCATGTACATACACATACAGTTTATATAGTAAATAATGTATATTTTTGTGTGCCTGTGTGTAATATTTATCTATCTATCTATCTATCTATCTATCTATCTATCTATCTATCTATCTATCTATTTATTTAATTTGTATGCCGCCCCTCTCCGTAGACTCAGGGCGGCTCACAACAGTAATAGAAAAAACAATGTAGAATACAAATCTAATAATTAAAACTAAAAACCCATAATTTAAAAAAAACATGCACACAACATACCATACATAAACAATATAGGCCTGGGGAAGTTATATCAGTTCCCCCATGCCTGACGACAGAGGTGGGTTTTAAGGAACATTCATGTATACATATGGCATATATACATAGAATTAAATAGTATATTTTGGATGTTCGGCAATAGTAAATAGAAAGGGAAATGGTATCTCTTTGATGCGAGGAGAGGCCAGGCACTCTAACCCTAACCCTTGACATGAGTGACGTTAAGTTGGCCATCTTTAAGCCAGTCACATGACCTTTCAGCCACCCCCGGTCACATGATCATCAAGCCACTCCCACCTAGTCACATGACCAGCAAGCCACACCCACAAAATAAGCCACACCCACAGTGTGGTAGTAAAACAATTTGAAGCCCTAAACTGCCTGCCACATTATGCTATGTTCTTTTGGAATTTTTCTTGCTGTGGGAAGAAGGGAGGGACAGTTGCATGAGGAATTAGAGGTAGACAAAATAAATTCCTTTGAGAGTTTCAAGGTCATCTTTGGTCAGCACCTGGTGGCAGACGATTAGTGGTCCATATGATGAACTTGTGGGTGTAGAACAGGACAATGAAGTAGAAATCATGGGGAAATTAGATCTGGGTTTCCCTAGAGATGTGCCAAGATGTCTCTAAGAATAAATTGGAACTTTGAGGAAGTATTGGCCTTGGACTCTAGTTTAAATTTAGGTGTTAGTTGGAAGGCTGACAGTGTTGGGTGTATTATTTGGAACCCTCACTTGTCTAAGTGTTTGGCTTTTCTCTGCTTTCTTTTTCATTCTTAACTTTAGGGGTAGTGATTTCTGACAGTCTCAAAATGGTTGAACAGTGCGATCAGGCAGTAGGGAAAGCAAGTAGAATGCTTGGCTGCATAGCTAGAGGTATAACAAGCAGGAAGAGGGAGATTGTGATCCCGCTCTATGGAGCTCTAGTGAGACCACATTTGGAATACAGTTCTGGAGACCTCACCTACAAAAAGATATGGATAAAATTGAACGGGTACAAAGACGGGCTACAAAAATGGTGGCAGGTCTTAAGCCTAAAACTTATCAGGAAAGACTTGATGAACTCAATCTGTATAGTCTGGAGGGCAGAAGGGAAAGGGGGGACATGATCGAAATATTTAAATATGCTAAAGGGTTAAATAAGGTTCAGGAGGGAAGTGTTTTTAATAGGAAAGTGAATACAAAGACAAGGGGAAACAATCGGAAGTTAGTTGGGGGAAAGATCAGAAGCATCATGAAAAAATATTATTTTACTGAAAGAGTAGTAGATGCTTGGAACAAACTTCCAGCAGATGTGGTTGGCAAATCCACAGTAACTGAATTTAAATATGCCTGGGATAAACATATATCCATCCTAAGATAAAACACAGGAAATTGTATAAGGGCAGACTACTCAAGACTCATTTATACCGCCAGGCATGGGGGAGTTGAGATATTCCTTCCCCCTAGGCCATTACAAGTTAGGCATGGTATGTCTGTGTGTATGTTTGGTTTTATAATAAGGGTTTTTAGTTGTTTTATTATTGGATTGTCACATGCTGTTTTTATCATTGTTGTTAGCCGCCCCGAGTCTACGGAGAGGGGCAGCATACAAATCCAATAAATTATTATTATTAGATGGACCATGAGGTCTTTTTCTGCCGTCAATCTTCTATGTTTCTATCTTTCTAACTTTGAGCTGCCCTTGCTAAGCAAGAGAGAATTGCAAGACATCCTTCTTGACTTACCTTAAAAAAAACCTGAATATTTATCATCTTTATGCCACATAATTTCACTTAAACCAGTTCTGGATTTTGATATCAGTTTGGGTCAGTGTAGAACATCTCAGCTATCTACACACTTCTCCTTCTGGTCCCTTCTTCGCTCTCGGCTCAAATCACACTTTCCTTGCTATGCCAAGGTTCGGGAACATCACCAGTTTAACCAGTGGAAATAAGCCCTAGGTATTCTAAACCAGTGATTTTCAACCTTTTTTGAGCTGCGGCACATTTTTTACATTTACGAAACCCTGGGGCATATTGAGCGGGTGGTGGGGGTGGCTAAAAAAAGTTTGGACAAAAAACTTCTCTCTCTCTCTTCCTCCCTTTCGCTCTATTTCTCTGTCCCTCCCTCTTTCTCTCCCTTCCTCTTTCTTTCTCTCTCTCTCCATCCCTCTTTCATTCTCTTCCTTCCTTCCTCTCTTTTTGCTCTCTTTCTCTCTCCCTCCCTACCTCCCTCTATGTCTCTCTCTCTCTCTCCTTCCCTCCCTCTTTCTCTCTCTCTCTTGCTTTCTTTTTCTTGTTATCTTTCTCTCTCTCTTGCTTTCTTTCTCTCTCTCTTGTTCTCTTTCTCTCTCGCTCTTTCTCTCTCTTGCTTTCTTTCTCTCTCTCTCTCTTGCTTTCTTTCTCTCTCTCTCTCTTCCTTTCTTTCTCTCTCTGAGCTTCGCGGCACACCCGACCATGTCTTACGGCACACTGGTTGAAAAACACTGTTCTAAACTATCCCAGGTGAGCACTCTGTTTATCAAAGCACGGAAAGAAACAAATGGTCGCCATTACAAAGATGCATAATTTGGCAATTATGACAATTTGTTTTGTTGACACCACCGCAAATAGTTATTAGAAAAGCCAAATATGACCAGACTATATATTTCCGGTATACAAACAGAGTCATAAAGGCGAGCGGAGGGGAGGTTCTACCAGAGTGGTCCCTCGTAATAAAGAAAAGCAATTGTAAACTATTAATGCTCTTTTGAAAAGAGTAGTTTTAACAAAGTAAGCAAGAACCATTTCCTTTGGTTGAGTGTTGAATCCCCAGCGTGCTCTCAGTAAGTAATTAGAATAGCCCAGTGAATGTCAGCATCTACTTGTTTATTCTCATTATTTTATCATTTTAAAAACCCTCTAGGTGATGAGACATGCAGTATAGAACATAATTACCATTATTAGCATACTAATTGGGCACAAAAATAGGCCAGCTACAAGGTATCCAACTGAATAATTTCACATTAATCAAACACAAGAGTGAATAAGTCCCATTGTTGAATTGACAGCTCCTGTAATTGGCGCTATATATATATATATATATATATATATATATATATATATATATATATATATATATATATATATATATATATATATATATATATATACTGGGGAAAAAATTAAGAATTTCTCTGTACTCCTGGCAAGCCAAAGATACGATGCGATTTAGCCACCCCTTCTACATTCCTTATATCTTCACATTGCTGCCTCTTGTTCCAAGTTCAATGAAATATCATGATAACGATTGCGAAGTCTATTAGCGAGTGGACTTCAACATAGTAAGGCTGGGCTGCGAACAAGCGATTCACATGATAAGCAAACAAAAAGCTTCCAACAAATTGAGATACCTGCTTCCTGCAATTCCATTTAGCCTTAAATGCACATCAAGACTTAATAATAACATTGGGGAGTAGCAGATAAGAGGATCTGTATGCACACTTTCCCCCCTACCCTCTTAAGTATAATTCATTATCTCAATAAATTACATTTAAACACTGCCAATTTTAGTTGGGGAAAAGAAGATGTGTTAAATCTGGAGGTTTATCCTCTCTTTCTCCCCCTGCCTCTCATTTCTTTCTCTCTTTTTTTCCTAGTTCTGGTTTAGACAGTTCTATTTAATAATAATAATAATAATAATAATAATAATAATAATAATAATAATAATAATAACAACAACAATGAGAAGGAGAAGGACAAGAAGAAGAAGAAGAAGAAGAAGAAGAAGAAGAAGAAGAAGAAGAAGAAGAAGAAGAAGAAGAAGAAACGAATAATTCTAAATGAATAATTCCCTCATCACTGTCAAACTATTGCTGCATTACTATTACTACTAGTATTCTCGGATTTATTTTTTTTATTTTTCTGCAAATAATAATAATAATAATAATAATAACAACAACAACAACAACAATAATAATAATAATAATAATAATAATAATAAAGCCCTAACATTATTTATATATGGAATTTTCTTATCTGATAAAAACCATAGTAAATAAAAAGCTTTCATTACTATTATTATTAGTCTTTTCATCATTCCTTTCACCCATCTCCTCCCACTTATGACTATATGATTGTAACTTCTTGCTTGTATCCTTATGATTTATATTATTATTGATTGTTTCCTATTACTTATTTGTACCACATGACATTAAGTGTTGTACCTCTTGACTCTTGACAAATGTATTTTTTTCTTTTATATACTGAGAGCCTAGGCACCAAAGAAAAATTCCTTGTGTGTCCAATCACATTTGGCCAATAAAGAAATTCTATTCTATTGTAAAAGAAAAAAACTAAACTACCAACACAATCTGGACTTCCAATCCACACTATTTGCTTTCTGGGTAGACGATCCAAGACATTTTGGAATCTTCATTTGAATCAAGGAATAATTATGCCATCCAAAAGTTACTCCCAAAATTCCAGAGGGCTCTCACTCCTTGAATCAATTCCAGGTAGAAAAACAGGCTTTACTTTTCCCACAAGTTCTTGGAGTAACACTACATCAGGGCTGTTATAGGAGATTCCAATGGGATAATCCACCACCCAGAGCAATTTTAAAGTGCTGATGATGCCTCCTGTCAGATCTGATCTCCTAGAAAGATTGCTGAAAGACATTTGATGGTTTCCAGTTTTGGTCACCAGATTAAAATCCTACACCTAGGTAAGAAAAAATGAAAACATACATACAAACTGGGCGAAACCACACTCAACCCAAGTGACTGCAAGAAAGATCTAGGAATCTTTTTCTTTTTAAATATTTTTATTAATTTTCCACTTTTCAAAAAGAAAACACAATAGTAAGCATAGTTCCCTCTAAGCTGAGCAGTGAGCAATCGCTCACTTAAAAGTCATCATCAACTCAGAGTTTTTCAAACCTGCCCAGAAGCCGAGAGGGAAAGAGTGAGAGGGAAGGAGAGAGAGAGAGGAAGAGAGGAAGAGAGAGAAACAGATAGAAAAAAGAGAGGAAGGAAAAGAGAAAGAAAAAGAATGGTAGTAAGGAAGAGAGAAAGAAAATCAAAATCTAGTTTGAAACTAGCTCAACTATTTAAGTGGCATTTTGATATTGATAGAGTTGCCCTATTATGAGCTCACTGTTATAGACACACAGTACAGTATTTTATTTTGAAATTCTCTGAGGCAAAACAGGGTGGGTTTTTTGTTTGTTTGTTTGTTTGTTTGTTTGTTTGTTTGTTTAATATTTCTGTGCCACCCAGTCCCGAAGGGACTGCCACTCAGACACTATACTTTTCCGCCCCCCCCCCCAAAAAAAATTAGAGGGAACACTGATAGTAAGTACAGAAGAAAACCAAAGAAAATTAAATTAACAGTAGTATATACAGATATTAGCATTATATTAGCATTAAAGTAACTATATTTATATTATATTATTTATACAACAGACTATAATTTGTCTCAAGTATATAAATTAGTACATGCTTTTTCTTCTTAACAAATTAATTTCATGTATACTTCAATTATTTATCATGCAGGGGATATTGTCCCCACATACCCAAATTGTAAAGTCTAGATTTTATTTATTACATACTTCAAAATATTTTAAAAAGTAAAAATAATAAACAAATTAATTATTCAAACCATTATAAAGCAAAACTAAACTACCAATACCTTTCTTTATCTTAACACATGTTTTATCGTTGTATATATTTTCCCAAGTAATCCTTTATGGTTATGCATTACTGCTTTTTTTTCCAATAAGAACATCTGTCATCTATCCATGAGAGAGATCTAGGAATCTTGGTAGACAACCAGCTAAACATGAGCCAGCGATGTGCAGCAGTGGCTAAAAAAGCCAACACAGTCTTGAGCTGCATCAACAGAGGGAGTAAGGAGGTAATAATACCACTCTATAAAGCCCTTGTCAGACCACACCTGGAGTACTGTGTTCAATTTTGGGCTCCATACTACCAAAAAGATATTGAAACTCTGGAAGAAGTACAGAAGAGAGCAACTAGAATAATAAAGGGAATGGAAACCAAAACATATGAGGAAAGGTTACAGGAATTGGGCATGGATAGTCTAGTAAAGAGGAGGGCCAGGGGGGACTTGATAGCAGTATACAGGTACTTGAGGGGTTGCCATGTAGAGGAGGGGGTCACGCTGTTTTCCAGGGTACCAGAGGGCCAGACCAGAAGCAATGGATGGAAGCTGACCAAGGAGACATTCAACCTGGAAATAAGGAAGGACTTTCTGACGGCAAGAGCAATCAACCGGTGGAATGGTCAGCCTGTGGAGGTTGTGAACGCTCCAACACTGGAGACCTTCAAGAAGAGATTGGACTGTCATATGTCTGGGATGGCGTAGGTTCTCCTGCACCAGCAGGAGGTTTGACTAGATGACCCACAAGGTCCCTTCCAACACAAACTATAAATAAATAAAATAAATGCATTAATCAGTGGAACATCTTGCCTCTGGAATTTGGAATGCTTCATCTCTGGAGGGGGTTGGTTTTTTTGGACAGTCTGAAATGGTTTGGTGGGGTTGGACTAGAAGACCTCCCATGTCCCTTCCAGGTTGATTCTGATCCTGATCTTGAACTTGAGTGTGCTGATTTTGAGAAATATTGCACACATCTAAGGCAGGCTATGCACCAACAGTAGTTACACCTACCAGCTGTATATAGTTTAGTTTTTGCACAGAGGTCTGTCAGCAAACATGTTGCAAAATGCAAGGGCATTAAGTACATACGTCTGAATTGTGATAAAATGAGCTTTTCCACTCACTACGTCACCATCAAGTCATTCTACATTTTTGTCTCATGCTTGGTTGAAAAACATATGTTTTTAAAACATGGTATAATAAATATCAGGAGATGATCAGACAGTTCTATACGAATCTGGTTTCAAATTATTGGAATTCAGTGGCCCGTTAAGACCCCCTATTCTGCCTGGCTATAAACTATACAGGAAGAGAAAGAGGCATGCTATTCTAAAGGAATACACTGCAGGCCCTTTCTACTTAACTTTGCTATTGCAATTGAACTAGAAAAGGGGCTAAATGAAGACAACGTAGAAGGCTAGGTGTGAGTATTGGCTATATCAATTTCTGTCGTGGTTTGTGAGTGCTTAAAGTCCGTTAGAACCTTAACCCCGCGGAGGCGATAGATAGAAGCCTAGTTCATTTGTTCAAACAAGATATTTTTATTATATTATTATTATTATTTATTAGATTTGTATGCCGCCCCTCTCCGTAGGAAAAAAAACATGTCACGAAGGACAACTCAAAAATACGTCTTCACATGATAGAGGATAGAAAAAAGAGAATGGAGAACAATGAAGAAGGAAGTGATGTGATGATTTGGCAGGATATTACATCATAATAGGAGGAACTTAAGGCACACACAGTTAACTCTTTCATTACTAAATGTCTCTGGGGGCTGGCAAATATTTAGCATGACAATTTCCTCTTTTCATGATGTTATAGAACCATTAGCACATGGATGACCCTGAACTTGTTTCTATTTGGATTGGGATATTTTCTTCTCTTCTCTTCTCTTCTCTTCTCTTCTCTTCTCTTCTCTTCTCTTCTCTTCTCTTCTCTTCTCTTCCCTTCCCTTCCCTTCCCTTCCCTTCCCTTCCATTCCATTCTATTCTATTCTATTCTATGGCAAGTGGGAAGGCTCCATCTGGCTTGTTGCCCATAGGCTTGCAGCAGGTCAGCCCCAAGGGCACCTCCTCCCAAATCACCTGGGCTGGGTCGGCTTTGGGCTCCTGGTGAGGGGAAGCCCATCATCTCCCACAAGGTGCTCTGAAGGAGAACACACAGATGCTGTTAGCCCCTTTTTCTGCCCCATGCCCCCTTCCCCAGTGACCAAAGGGATTTAATCCAATTGTCCTACTCCTATCGAAATGACACTGCCGGCACCCCCTAACCACTCAGCTCCCAATCCACCCCCAGTGCAGAGTAGGTGAAAAAACAGCTGAAACCTTAATGTGTTGTGGCCACACAAAATTCCTACTCGGACCCGCAGGTGACCACTGATCACACTGAAATAAGGGGAGGGAGGGCAGGTGCCTGTGATCATGCCAACGAGCCAATGGGAAAGAGGGTGGGGAGTGGCGAGCCTGCCTTTTATATAGCCATATAAAGCCCTACATGGCATCGGACCAGAATACCTCTGTGACCGCCTTCTGCTGCACGAATCCCAGCAGCCAATCAGGTCCCACAGAGCTGGCCTTCTCCGGGTCCCATTGACTAAACAATGCTGTCTGGTGGGAACCAGGGGAAGAGCCTTCTCTGTGGCAGCCCTGGCCCTCTGGAATCAACTCCCTCCGGAGACTCTTCCCGCCTTCCACAAGATGTTGAAGACCTATCTATGTCTCCAGGCATGGGGGGAATAACTATCCCTTCCCCCCCACCACCTTTTTACCTGACTGTAATACATGAGAATGGTATGATTGTGCAGTAATGATTGTTTTTAATATCTATGGGTTTTAAATTTCGTTTTTTAATTTATATTGGATTTGTGCTCTGTATATTGTATTGTCGTTGTGAGTCACCCCGAGTCTTTGGAGATGGGCGGCATACAAATCTAATTATTATTATTATTATTATTATTATTATTATTATTATTAACAACAACAACAGAAATAATAATAATAATAATAATAATAATAATAATAATAATAATAATAATAATAATAATTGTGGCTCACTGCCCCACCCTCCGGCTCCATCATGCCCTGTGCCAGGAATGGGGCATGATGGGCGATTGCGCTCATAAATGTGATCACCCCAAATGCCCTTTGCTTTGCCGGCAGTGGCCATGTTGGCTGGCCCTGCCAAATCACTGGCCAGCCTCAAGCGTCCGGCCATTTTTTCAAGGAAAAAAGCCAAGAAAGTCCAGATGCTTTTAGGAAAACCAGATATCCTTCATCTGGACAACCTAAAAAAGGAATAGGAGATGATTTATTGGCGGGCATACTAAGATGCCCCTTCTAATAATACTTATATAGAGCAGTGTTTTCCAACCTTGGTAACTTGAAGATATTTGGACTTCAACTCTCAGAATTCCCCAGCCAGCGAGTGCTGTTAGGGGAATTCCGGGAGTTGAAGTCCAAATATCTTCACGCTGCCAAGGTTGGGAAACAATGGTATAGAGTATTTATCTAGCTGCTGTACATTTACCATTATACCACTTAGTTGGCAAACGGCACCTAGATTTAATTCTAGGGTCACAGCTGAGAAATAAATTTGCAAATTTCCCTTGGTGACTCTTCTCTTATGTATATTGGCCTCCTTGAAGTTAATCCAGAAGCCTGATGTGAACAGAACAGCAATTTACTCTCTTAATCCTTCTTTCCCTGAAAAAGAGCAACTCAGTACAACTTTGCAATTCTTCAATCATCACTTTGTCTCTCCACAATGACAACAACATGTTGAGTTGTCCTAGAAGAGCATTATGGGATAAATCAAACTGTTTCATATTGTATGTCTTGCACCGAGGAGGAAAAATAAGTGAATATTGGCAAACAGAAAGGTAATTGGTTCCATAACAAAAATATTAAAAATAATAAAAATATAATAAAATAATATTATAAAATATTATAAAAATATAAAATAATAAAAATATCATAAAAACTATGTTTGGTATTTAGTGTTAGAAACTGCATATGTTAAAAAGTGAACATAATAATTGAGGTTATTATCAAACCAATATTTCTGTTAAGATGCATTGACATCTAAGCTGTTTGTTTGTAAAACAGTGATAAAACTTTTTATGAAGTTACAAATCTATCATCTGCGGAGCAATACGAGGCATAGATTAAAAACATTAATGGAAAGAACTATAGAAAAATGACATATATACTGTATGTAGATGATGAGATTGTTTCAGGGAAATGTTTATTGAATAAAAATTGTAGAAGCCACTAAATCCAATCTTTCTGCCTCCATTTCCCCACAAAGTACTATTGTAGTTTTATCTCAGAGGTTCTTTCTCAGAAGGCAAATGGATTGTTTTTCCTTGAGGAAGAAGAAGAAAACATTTTCCTTCTAATTTAAGAAGCTTCATCAGTTCTGATGGCATGATGATGGAAGCCTAGATACAGACAATTAAGACTTATCTTAGTATGCTTTCCTTTCCTGACATATCCTTTGACCCTCCCAACTCCACTCCCCAGCCACCATCAGAACCGAAGAAGCTTCTTGGATGAGAAGTTAAATGTCTTCAAGGAAAAACAAAGTCCAGTTTGTTTTGGAAAAGCACCTTTGGAACAAAATATGACCTGAATTATTGAGAATCTACACTTGAAATATTGTAGAATGGAATGGAGTGGAGTGGAGTAGAGTAGAGTAGAGTAGAATAAAACAGAACAGAACAGAATAGAATAGAATAGAATAGAATAGAATAGAATAGAATAGAATAGAATAAAGAGTGGAGTGGAGTAGAATGGAATGGAATTCTTTATTGGCCCAATCATAGTTCCCTCTAAGCTGAGCAGTGAGCAATCGCTCACTTAAAAATCATCATCAACTCAGAGTTTTCCAAACCTGCCCAGAAGCCGAGAGGGAAAGAGTGAGAAGGAAGGAGAGAGAGAGGAAGAGAGGAAGAGAGAGAAACAGATAGAAAAAAGAGAGGAAGGAAGAGAGAAAGAAAATCAAAATCTAGTTTGAAACTAACTCAACTATTTAAGTGGCATTTTGATATTGATAGAGTTGCCCTATTATGAGCGCACTGTTATAGACACACAGTACAGTATTTTATTTTGAAATTCTCTGAGGCAAAACAGGGTGGGTTTTTTGTTTGTTTGTTTGTTTGTTTGTTTGTTTGTTTATTTATTATTTCTGTGCCGCCCAGTCCCGAAGGGACTGCCGCTCAGACACTATACTTTTCCGCCCACCCCCCCAAAAAATTAGAGGGAACACTGGGCCCAATGTGATTGGACACACAAGGGATTTGTCATTGATGCTTATGCTCTCAGTGTACATAAAAGAAATAATGAGGTACAACACTTAATGGTTGTCATAGGGTACAAATGAGCAACCAGGAAACAATCGATATTAATATAAACCATAAGGATACAAGAAACAAGTTTCAGTTTTAATACAAGAAACAATGATGGCAAAAATCAAGAATTAGTTCAATCAACAATCCAATCCAAGTATATTGTGGGAAGAGGCTAAAGTGTTGGATAGCAAAGGCTGATTGTCAATAAAAATCTAAAATTCCACACTCATTGGACCAAAAGAATAAGACACATGCATTACATTTAATTTTGAAAAGTTAAAATATATCTTCAACTATTTGCAGCTTATTTTATTTGTCCATCCTGTTTTGAAGAAGCCCAGATGAATATTTGATTTTCACAATTCTATTGTGATTATATTTTGGATTAGTATGTAAATACTGTCTGGCCATGTCTATTTGTGCTTGTGTGTTTAATTCTTTGATTTGCATATTGATGGCAATTCATTCTCTCATTAACAAGACATCAAAAAAACCCCTCAACCTACACATCACACCATGCACCAATTTTTTCTTTGTTTACAAGAAGAAAAGAAACTTGCATTTTTTTTCAATATTTACCTTGAAGGGTCTAAAGTCATCCATAAGCTTTCTAGCTCAGAATGTAGACTGGATCTTAATGAAATCTAGGAGCACTGCTGGTACATCACTGTCAGAAAGTGCAAATAGGCTATTGCAGTTTCTATTTACCCCATAGCATCCTGGGATTATGCATATTGCCAGTTTAGGGCTTTTGTATTTGATTAGCTTTCAAAATAAAAATAAAAATATAACCAGCAAGCAATTCTACAAACAAGACAGACAAAATTTTGGTCACCTCACTACAAAAAAAGACATCGAAACTCTGGAGAAGGTGCAAAAAAGAGCAACCAAAATGATTAGGGGACTCGAAACCAAGACTTACGAAGAGAGATTGAGAGAACTGGGCATGGACAGCCTAGAAAAAAGAAGGTCTAGAGGGGACATGATAGCAGTTTACAGATACTTGAGGGGTTGCCACGGTGAGGAGGGGGTCTCTTTATTCCCCAGGGCACCAGAGGGCCGGACGAGGAACAATGGTTGGAAGCTGACCAAGGAGAGATTCAACCTGGAAATAAGGAAGAACTTCCTGACGGTCAGAGCGATCAACCAATGGAACTGCCTGCCAGGGGAGGTGGTGAACTCCCCAACTCTGGACACCTTCAAGAGGAGATTGGACTTCCATTTGGCTGGGGTGCTGTAGGGTTTCCTGCTCAGGCAGGGGGTTGGACTCGATGACCTAACGGTCCCTTTCAACTCTATTAATAAAATAAAAAAAATTAAAAAAAAATGTAGAATTTTTTATGTCCAGTCCTAGCCTGGTGGTCCACAATCTGCATCCCAATTTTGGGAATGAGTTTGCTTTAAAAAAATCAAGCTTCTCTTCATGGAGAGAAGCAGATGACAAGAAAGAGGAAATAAAATGTATTTAAAAGCAAGTTCAGGGGGAGGAAAAGCCCAAGTTTTATTCAAATGTACATTATTTTTCTTTTGGTCTGAAGAGCGCCTACTGATTAATATAATTCTGAATGAACTGTTTGTAGCCTGGAAAACTTCTTTTTAAAAAGCAATAAATAGGTAGAAAATTATGAAGTTCCTGCATTTGTTGTGAATTTTCCCTTATCTCTCTTTTCTTGGCATTCTGACAGGGCCTAGGGGAAGAGCCTTCTCTGTGGTGGCTCTGACCCTCTGAAACAAACTCCCCCCAGAGATTTGCACTGCCCCCACTCTCCTGGCCTTCCAGAAGGCCTTAAAAACTCACCTGTGCTGGCAGGCCTGGGGCGGTTAAGCTTTAATATTTTGCTCCAGCCATTAAATTGAATCCTGACTGAGGTATAAATGAGTGTGAGTATGAGTACAGTGGTACCTCTACCTAAGAACACCTCTAGTTATGAACTTTTCTAGAAAAGAACCAGGTATTCAAGATTTTTTTGCCTCTTCTTAACAACCATTTTCTACTTACAAACCCGAGCCTCCAAAACTGTAACCGGAAAAGGTGGGGAGAAGCCTCTATGGGGCCTCTCTAGGAATCACCTGGGAGGAAACAGGGCTAGAAAAGGCAGGGAGAAGCCTCCATGGGGCCTCTCTAGGAATCTCCTGGGGGAAAACAGGGCCGGAGAAGGCAGGGAGAAGCCTCTGTGGGGCCTCTCTAGGAATCTCCTGGGAGGAAAAAGGGCCTCCACTCTCCCTGTGGTTTCCCCAATCACACACATTATTTGCTTTTACATTGATTCCTATGGGAAAAATGGCTTCTTCTTACAAACTTTTCTACTTAAGAACCTGTTCACGGAACAAATTAAGTTCATAAGTAGAGGTACCACTGTATTTTTTAAATGGGTATTTTAGATTATTAATGGGATTTTTAGATTATTTAATATTGGATTTTTAAAATATGTTTTTGTATTTTGTACTTATGTGTTGTAAGCCGCCCTGAGTCTGCAGAGAAGGGCAGCATATAAGTCCAATAAACAAGCAAACAAATTCTGTTGCAAGTTAACCTTTATTTTTTTTTACTTACTTACTTACTTACTTACTTACTTACTTACTTACTTACTTACTTACTTACTTACTTACTTACTTGTTTACTTGTTTACTTGTTTACTTGTTTACTTGTTTAATTTTTAATTTTTAATTTTTAATTTTTAATTTTTAATTTTTAATTTTTTATTTGTTTATTTGTTCGTTCGTTCGTTCGTTCGTTCGTTCGTTCGTTCGTTCGTTCGTTCATTCATTCATTCATTCATTCATTCATTCATTCATTCATTTATCAAAGCAGACATACACACAAACATACCATACATGAATTGTATAGGCCCGGGGGAGATGTCTCAATTTTCCCATGCCTGATGGCAGAGGTGGGTTTTAAGGAGTTTACAAAAGGCTAGGAGCGTGGGGGCAGTTCTAATCTCAGGGGGGAGCTGGTTCCAGAAGGTCGGGGCCGCCACAGAGAAGGCTCTTCCCCTGTGACCCGCCAAATGACATTGTTTAGTCGATGGGACCCGAAGATGGCCAACTCTGTGGGACCTAATCGGTCACTGGGATTTGTGCGGAAGAAGGCGGTCCGGAAGATATTTGAATTTGCTCCTTAGAAATGCTAGGAGATCCAAGAGAAGGGAAGGCATGTAGGAGTTGAGTGCATAATGGCTTCCTTGCAGACATTTCATGACTAGTGTTGGGCAAACTTCACGTTTCAGCCGGCCAGGAAGTAGTCTCCGTAATGTCAAAGCCCCGCCCCCGGAATCCCCTCATGGGATTTCCCACCTCCTTTTGCTTGCAGCACCGCAAACAAAAGGAGGTGGGAAATCCCACGATGGGATTCCCCACTGACCTCCCGGGCGGCGACGTTTTGTGGTGTTCGCATGCCGAACACTGCAAACTTCGCCACGAACCCGAACTTTGTGAGTTCGGTTCGCCCAACACTATTCATGACCCAGCTAGGTATAACATCATCAGTTTTACAAAAGAAGGAGGAGGACTGGGAGGCCCTTGGTGCTCTCGAAGCTTGATGGCTTTCGGGCAGATGTTTCATGACCCACTAAGTAACATCATCATTACTAGAAGGGAGCATAGTTGGGGAGTGGAAAAGGAAGAGGAGGAGGACTGTAGGATCTTTGGTGCTCCCTGAATGTGGTTATTTCCTTAACTCAACAGACAACATCATCAATGCATCATAGGAGCCGAGGTGGCCCAGTGGGTTGAATGCTGTACTGAAGACCACTAAAGCTGACTACTAGATCTGCAGGAAGACAAGGTAAGATGATATATGGTGAGTAGGATCCGAGACCAAGCTATAAGAAACAAGTTGGAATCACTCTATAATATGTAAAGAAATATTTCACTCTTGGGTTTAAATGATTTATACAAGAAATACCCCCAACTGGTGGTGGGGTATGATTGATTGTCTGGTGGTGGGATCACTGAGCACATGTTATATGTTATATGTTGTGTGTGTGTTTTACATTATAAAAATCAATAAAAATATTAATAAAAAAACCTACTATATCTGCAGCTCAGCAGTTGAAATCTCACCATCGGGTCAAGGTTGACTCAGCCTTCCATCCTTCCAAGGTGGGTAAAATGAGGACCTGGATTGTGGGGGAAATATGCTGGCTCTGTTTAAAAAGTGCTATTGCTAACATGTTGTAAGCCGTCCTGAGTCTTAGGAGAAGGGCAGCATTAAAAAAAATGAATGAATAAATAAAAATAAATAAATAAATTTCACCCCCAAACCCGCTAACATCAATACCCAGTAATGGGCATTCATAAGTTTTACTGCCACACTGTGGGTGTAGCTCATTTTGTGGGTGCGGTTTAATGGCCATGTGACTGGGCAGGAGTGGCTTGCCAGCCATGTGGCTAGGTGGGAGTGGCTTGAATGAATATCATTGCTCAAGTGAAATGTTAAGTCCTCGACTTAGAACCTTACCACTGTTGCTCACTAAGCTGACAATTTGCTTCATGTTTCCTGGGTTGCCCCCCCCCCCCCACCTCAGGCTGAGTAGCTAGGCGAATGGGTGCTGCCAAAAGCATAAATGCTGCCAGCGCCGCTTCCAACCACACCTTCTGCTTGCACCTCAGGCAGGAGGTAGCCGCATGAAGCTGGAGGGGAGCTCAGCAGGAGAGAGGGAAGCTCGTCCAAGGCCGGGAAGGAGGAAAGAGGAAAAAAGCAAGGAGCACAGACGCAGCAGCAGGGAAAAAAAGGTGAGCCAAGCCTAGACCCGTAATCCAGGAAGTAACTGCCACCGATCAAGCTGGAGCTTCGTTTCCACCGGTCGAACTGTGTTCCACCCTGTCTTGCCTGCTGCCCACCCCTGTCAGTACCATATCATTGTACTGATGATGTTACCCCATCGTGCAATTGAAATGTCTGAAAGCAAACAAGCCAACTCAGGGAGCCACAAAGGACTTCACAATTCTGCAAAATGGAAAGGATGAAAATCATAGTCAAATTTAGAACTTTCTCCGAAACATTCCTGCTCTGGAACCCTCATTTGTCCTTCTTGTAATATTAGACCGTCGCTCGGATCAAGGAATATTTCTTTAAAAGTTCTTCATCTCACTGAATTTTAATTTAATCTCTGCTGCAGTGCCTATACTCTGGAACGTATCCCCCAGAAATCCTTATGGCTCCCAATGCTGCAAGCCATTGAAAATTTGGCTGTCTTCCCAGGCTTGGCACAGAGCGATGGATTAGCCCCTGTAACGTTTTTTGTTTGGCTTATTTTTGTTTTGTTTTATGTGATCTTTCTGGACATGCTTCATTTGTTTCTTTTCAGTATCCTCATTTTTATTATATGCACCACCCAGAGTTTACTGGAGTTGGGCATTTTAAAAAAATCCATGCAAATAAATAAATAAATATTGTCATTCATGAAATCAGTTTGGAATTAGGATTAGGGTTGTCAGACGTAACAGAACAGGTTCAGACATGAAGGCCAAATTAAATTAATGTATTGCTAAATAGCCTATGCATGGGAATCTTCTCAACTAAAGGTTAGTAATTCTATTTATATTATTATTGTAAGCCGCCCTGAGTCCTTTGGAATTGGGCAGCATAGAAGTCAATTTACCATGGCCAACTCATTATGGGACAAATCACCATGGCCAACTTGCCACAGGATAATTCACTGTGGGACAAGAGTTACACTAATACCAAAGAAATGGTAGAATAGAATAATTAAAGAAAAGATGCAAAAGAAGGGACAGAATGAAATATGAATGGAAAAAGTTAATTTTTATTTTATTTTAAATAATTAAATAGAATTGTTCAATTGTCCCACGAGTTGTTTTGCAGTGAATTGGCTGTGGTGACTTATTCTGTGCCAAGACACCCATAGCCTATGGCAAGTTGTCCCATTCCCTTTTGAGATGCTTGATTTACTAAGAAAATTTCTAGAGGAAGTATCTGACGTCCATATGTGGTATGAATAAAGGAGAATAATTTTAGGCCTGAACTTCTAGAAGAACTGATCCCACTGAGTCTTCAAGAAATACATGTACAGCAGAGGTGGGTTTCAGCAGGTTTTCACTAGTTCTGGAAACTGGTAGCAGAAATTTTGATCCGATAGTGGAAATTTTGAGTAGTCCAGAGGGCCAGTAGTGGAAATTTTGAGTAGTTCTGGAGAATTGGTAGTGGAAATTTTGAGTAGTTCGGAGAACCAGTAGTAAAAATTTTGAGTAGTTCTGGAGAACCAGTAGTGGAAATTTTGAGTAGTTTTGGAGAACCAGTAGTGGAAATTTTGAGTAGTTCTGGAGAAGCAGTAGCGGAAATTTTGAGTAGTCCGGAGAACCAGTAGTGGAAATTTTGAGTAGTTCTGGAGAACCAGTAGTGGATTTTTGAGTAGTTCTAGAGAATTGGTAGTGGAAATTTTGAGTAGTTCGGAGAACCAGTAGTGGAAATTTTGAGTAGTTCTGGAGAAGCACTATTGGAAATTTTGAGTAGTCCGGAGAACCAGTAGTGGAAATTTTGAGTAGTTCTGAAGAACTGGTAGCAGAAAGTTTGAGTAGTTCGGAGAACCAGTAGTGGAAATTTTGAGTAGTTTAGAGAAGCAGTAGCAGAAATTTTGAGTAGTCCGGAGAATTAGCAAATATAGTGTTGCCTCTATTTTTGCGGGTCCAAACTATATATACCACGGTTTTTCCAAAAATATTATTTAAAAAAGACTCCATGGTTTTTTTGCACACCAAGGGTTTTCTGTGGCTGCCTGATGTACAATACTGTGCGTTTTTAACTCTCCCGCTCCAGCTCAGCCATCCTGCTTTTTAAAATAAAAGCTCTGTTTCCACCCCAGCCTTCTGATCCCACCCCTTTAATTCTCGGAGCATTGGTACACTCCAATTGAAGCCGAGCCTTACTGCCGCTTGCCGCCGCAGTAGCGAGCGCAGCAAATCCCCCTACTTGCCACCCCGTTGCCCCTGTCGCTTCTGGGGGTTAAGTAAAACCAGGAATGGAGGAGGGAGGGGGAGGGAGGAAGGAAAGAAAGGGAGCATCTCTACTTCACGGAAATTTGACTTTCACGGGAGGTCTTGGAAAGTATCCCCCGCGAAAGTCAAGGGAACACTGTACCTCTGACTGGCCACACACCCATCTATTCTCCACCTCCTGAGTCCCAGCTGATTGGGTGGAAATGGGGATTTTATTAATTATAATAATAATAATAATTTATTAGATTTGCATGCCGTTCCTCTCCGAAGACTCGGAGCGGCTCACAACAACATAAACAGTGCACAAATCCAATTTTTAAAAAATACAATTTAAAACCCTTATAATAAAATAATCACACAATCCAATCAAACCATACATCAACCTTGACAATTGGTGTGTGTGTATCAATTTCCCCATGCCTGGTGGCAAAGATGAGTTTTTAATGACTTACGAAAGGTGAGGAGGGTGGGGGCAGTCCTAATCTCTGGGGGGGAGTTGGTTCCAGAGGGCCAGGGCCGCCACAGAGAAGGCTCTTCCCTTGGGTCCTGCCAGATGACATTGTTTAGTCGATGGGACCTGGAGAAGGCCAACTCTGTGGGACCTAATTGGCCGGTGGGATTCGATTTTGCAGTAATCTTGCCTGGGAATGGGATGAGAATGGAGATTTGGGGGTGTCCTTCCCCAAGCCATGCCCACTGAACCGGTCATAAAAAAAATTGAAACCTACCACTGGTTTACAGATACCCCAAGGTAGCACAAAATAGCAAATCTAGCAAAACAGTAGCGCCCAGACACCGTTAAACACCCAAGGGCAGCCATATATTACACGGGTGACAGATATTTGTGCCCAAACGAAATTCTGTAAATGCTGGGTTGCTTCTGACTTGACGTGATGGAGAGTTGCCCAGCGCTTGTTGCCACGTTTTGATTCACAGACTCATTTGCAATATGCTATTTTTTCCTTAAGGGAGGAAATGCTACATTAAAACCTGACTCCATATCGTGAGCACAGTAATAGCTGAAGGGAACTAAGTGGGATTCTCTTATTGCGATGGAGTATAAAAACAATTGCACGGAGTGATCAATCAAAACGCAGTTGTTTATCCGATGCTGCAACAACAGAAGAAACAACCGGAGCAACTGGCAGACGCTGCCTGTCAGTGATCCGACTTTCTCCTGGATGAGCTTCCTGGTGTATGTTTCAATAATGCCAAAGATCTGGAAGGACATATAAAGGCTTTAAGGGGAAATATTCCTCAGGAGAGTGGCATGGTTTGAAGGCAGGGAGTATTGTATTGGCAGTTGTGTGTTAGCAAAAACTTCAGAAGAAAAGGATTTAGGGGTCGTGATTTCTGACAGTCTCAAAAATGAGTGAACAGTGCAGTCAGGCGGTAGGGAAAGCAAGTAGGATGCTTGGCTGCATAGCTAGAGGTATAACAAGCAGGAAGAGGGAGATTATGTTCCCGCTATATAGAGTGCTGGTGACACCACATTTGGAATACTGTGTTCAGTTCTGGAGACCTCACCTACAAAAAGATATTGACAAAATTGAACGGGTCCAAAGGCGGGCTACAAGAATGGTGGAAGGTCTTAAGCATAAAACGTATCAGGAAAGACTTAATGAACTCAATCTGTATAGTCTGGAGGACAGAAGGAAAAGGGGGGACATGATCAAAACATATACCGTATGTTAAAGGGTTAAATAAGGTCCAGGAGGGAAGTGTTTTTAATAGGAAAGTGAACACAAGAACAAGGGGACACAATCTGAAGTTAGTTGGGGGGAAGATCAAAAGCAACATGAGAAAATATTATTTTACTGAAAGAGTAGTAGATCCTTGGAACAAACGTCCAGCAGACGTGGTTGGTAAATCCACAGGAACTGAATTTAAACATGCCTGGGATAAACATATATCCATCCTAAGATAAAACACAGGAAATAGTATAAGGGCAGACTAGATGGACCATGAGGTCTTTTTCTGCCCTCATTCTTCTATGTTTCTATGTTTCTATATTTATATTTATATTTATATTATTATTTTCTTCAAGGAAAAACGAAAGTCCAGGTGCCTTTTGAAAAAGCACCTTTAGGATAATAAGATATCAATATTTGTCCTTTTTTAAAAAATAATTTTTTTATTTACAAATATACAATGAATACATATCGTTGCGATTGACAATAAAAACATTCCAAGTTACAGAAGATAATAATCATGTCAGATTATAGTCTAAACAATATACTTTGACAATATACTAAGACAAATAAACAAGAAAGTCTATGAACATACAAACATATAAAAGAAAGAAAAAAAGGAAAGGAAAGGAAGGAGTAAAAGGAAGAAAGGAGTGGACGGATGGACGTTAGATCTGTATTGAGATTGTGAACTAGATATATTTTCTGCAGCTCATTTCCTGATATCCAATATTTGTAATTATAGATAAGTAAAAGAAAGCGTTGAATAAATCAAGTTAAAGAGGTTTTAAGAAAGCCTTGGAACAAACTTCCAGCAGATGTGGTTGGTAAATCCACAGTAACTGAATTTAAACATGCCTGGGATAAACATATATCCATTGTAAGATAAAATACAGAAAATAGTATAAGAGCAGACTAGATGGATCATGAGGTCTTTTTCTGCCATCAGACTTCTATGTTTCTATGTTTCTATGTTAAATTCAAGGCCACCTGCCTGCCGAAACCTACTGTTCTGGGGCTACAAATCCAAACAGCTGATTGGCATCAAATCAGGAAGTCGTGCCAAGAGGGGAAAAGAGGGCGAATTATATAATTTGTGGTTACTGTATCCCAGAGCGTAAGCTGCGAGACCCAAACGTTTAGATTCCTACAGCCAAGAAAGGATTGTTACAAAAGGAGGTACGTTGTCAAAGCTGCTGAGTGTCGGGTGGTGTGAAAAATAAAGAATCACCATGAAGGAGAAAACTAATCAATGGGAAACCGACTTGTACTCATTGGTTCGTGTAGATACAAATTGCCAAATAACAAATTTAATTTCATTTGAGCCACTGAACATTTGGCATAAGGGGACCATAGCAACGAGGTAAACTGGGATCCTTCTCAAAGAACTGCCCCCCAAGCTTGTAAAAGATGGTTGAGCCATTCTCAAAAATCCCTTGCTCCAGCTTCTATGGGGCTTCATGTCCAGATGTTTCCTTAGATATTAATTTATAACATCTGTCCTGTGGTGCCAGATGATGATGATGGTGGTGATGATGATGATGATGATGATGATGATGATGTTGATAATAATAATAATAATAATAATAATAATAATAATAATAATAATAATATATGAAAGTATGGATCATTGACATCGCAATCCCAGGGGACAGCAGAATTGAGGAGAAGCAGCTAGAGAAATTAGTGAAATACGAAGATCTAAAAATCGAGCTGCAACGACTCTGGCATAAGCCAGTGAAAGTGGTCCCAGTGGTACTTGGCACGCTGGGCGCAGTGCCAAAGGATTTCAGCGGACATTTGAAAACCATCGGAATTGACAAAATCTCCATCTGTCAATTGCAAAAGGCCACTTTACTGGGATCGGCAAACATAATTCGCCGCTACATCACGCAGTCCTAGGTGCTTGGGAAGCGCCCGACTGGTGATGAAATATGAAATCCAACATATTGATCTCGTTTGCTGTGTTGTATTGACATAATAATAATAATAATAATTTATTAGATTTGTATGCCACCCCTCTTCAAAGACGGTGATCATAAAATGGTAATTTTATCATGGTTTTTACCTTCATTTAATAGTTTAAATTGTATATTGTGCTGTTCAAGATGATAGATAGATAGATAGATAGATAGATAGATAGATAGATAGATAGATAGATAGACAGACAGACAGACAGACAGACAGACAGACAGACAGACAGACAGACAGACAGACAGACAGACAGATGATAGATAGATGAGAGATGAGAGGGAGAGAGAAAGACACAGAGAGAGGGAGATGATGGATGGATGGGTGGATGAGAGAGAGAAATAATGGATGGATGGATAGATAGACATACAGACAGATGCTACCAATACTGCCTATCCTAAGTTGGCTGCTTAAGGATGAATGGTTCATAACTACAGTGCAGGTGGCCAGATTTTGTGCAGCAATACTGGGGATTCCTTGGAAATTTCTTCTCCACCATAATGATATTATATTACAAATTTGGCAAACCCTTTGCTGGTATATTGGATGTTTTAGTGTTTTTAAATGCAATACATTTTTTGAATTGTAAGCCACTCGGAGTTATTGACTGAGATGATTAGCTACATGGATGGATGGATGGATGGATGGATGGATGGATGGATGGATAGATAGATAGATAGATAGATAGATAGATGATGGATAGATAGATGATGATAGATAGATAGATGATAGATAGATAGATAGATAGATAGATAGATAGATAGATAGATAGATAGATAGATAGATAGATAGATAGATAGATAGATGATGGATAGATAGATGATGATAGATAGATAGATAGATAGATGATAGATAGATAGATAGATAGATAGATAGATAGATAGATAGATAGATAGATAGATAGATAGATAGAATGAAAATGGTTCTTGTGTATTTCTCTCAAAGTCATCTCTCTTACTCTGTAGACCAAGGGGAAGAAGATATGGTTGGTTTCATATTTCGATGAAAACATATCCAATTCTCACTTCACAAATCACTCTATGAACCAGAACACTAGTCATTACGTTTTTCAAAACACCGTCTTGCCATCCACCATCCAAAAGTGCATTAAAATACGTGTTAATGGAATATGTGCTTCAAAAATGCATACCCTCATGATCAAAATTGTAAGTAATATTACAATTTTTTTTAAAAAAAAATCTACTCATAGATATGTAGCTTTCAACCCTAAACTAGTATTGGTGTTTCTTTTTTTATTATTTTTCTCTTCTTCCTGCAAACTGCTTTTTTATTCTTAAGTATCTCTATATTGCCCAATAAAATCTATAAGTGTTCTTGCTAAAAGGAGGAAAAAAATGTAATTGCCTGACTTCAGAACTGGCAACATATCAATTGTTCCCTGTCCCTATTTTATTATAATGAAAACTTGCTCTTAATATTCTTTGATCTTCAGTGTCCTTTACAAGTACCTTATTTTTAAAAACATTAATCTATAATAATCTAATTCAAGTCACTTAAAATGGATAACTCTGCTCCAATTATTATCCCGGTGAAGGTTTTTGCATAATGTGGGCTTTATTAGAGACACTTAACACTAATACACTGGTTTACAACATACTATATGGAGAGTTCACTAAATGACTAAGTAGCAGGAATGGAAGTGTATTATCAATACCAGCAAGTTATCATTGATGTAAGGCATTAATAAAAGTTTATGGCACTATTTAATCTACTTTTATGGGTGCTACATGATATCAAGAAGAACAGGTAGGACAAAATAGGAGGAAAAAATGGTGGTATCTGAAGCGAAGAATGACTAGGAGTGAGAAAAGTTGGTGGAAAATTATACAACTATTTTTTATTTTGCAGCACAAAGATATCAAAGTGGCACTGGACCAGAGTACCTCCGGAACCGCCTGCTACTGCACGAATCCCATTGACCGATTAGGTCCCACAGAGTTGGCCTTCTCCGGGTCCCGTTGACTAAACAATGTCGTTTGGTGGGCCCCAGGGGAAGAGCCTTCTCTGTGGCGGCCCCAGACCTCTGGAATCAACTCCCCCCGGAGATTAGAACTGCCCCCACCCTCCTTGTCTTTCTTAAGCTACTCAAGACCCACCTATATCACCAGGCATGGGGAAACCGGGACACCTTCCCCAGGCTTTTATAGTTTATGTTTGGTATGTATGTGTTGTTTGGTTTTAAATGACAGAGTTTTATATGTCTTTTTCTCTTTTAATATTAGATTTGTTCCACTGTAACATTGTTTTTATTATTGTTGTGAGCCGCCCCGAGTTTTCGGAGAGGGGCGGCATACAAATCTAATAAATAATAATAATAATAATAATTATTATTATTATTATTATTATTATTATTATTATTATTAATCTGGTCTAATTATTTTCAAATAATTATCCTGACATAAATTGGCTTGTCTATTAACAAGGAGGCCAGGTCCCCTTGCTTTATTATGTTATTGTTATTGAGTCAAAATGAGAGCCATGAAAATATTTACTGACCCCTCACATCTTGGACATCAATTGGTTCAACCTACCCTCAAAATGATGCTATAGTGCACTGCACACCAAGACAATTAGATGCAAGAACAGTTTTTCCCCAAATGCCATCACTCGGCTAAACAAATAATTCCCTCACCCGTCAAACTATTCACTAAGGCTGCATTACTATTACTATTATTCTTCACATCGTTCCTATCACCCATCTCCTGCCACTTATGACTGTATGACTGTAACTTATTGCTTGCATCCTTACAATTTATATTAATATTGCTTCCTGACAGCATTTGTAACCTATGACAATCATTAAGTGTTGTAGACAAGAGGAGAGGAGAAAAGAGAAAAGAAGAGGAGGGGAAAGGAGATTAGAGGAGAGGAGAGGAGAAGAGTTGAAAGGGACCTTGGTGGTCTTTTAGCCCAACCCCCTGCTCAGGCAGAAATCTCCATACCATTTCATACAAATGGTTGTCCAGTCAAGTACCCAGTATTAGAACATTCACAATTCCTGGAGGCAAGTTATTCTAACGGTTGGTTGATTGATTCATTGATTCATTGAACCATTGATCTAGGCCAATGCTACCTCAGGACAAAGATGAGCTGGTTTTGGCCGGGTCTGACTATCTAATAATTTCTGTGCTTGGAAAAGTAAATGTTTTTTAAAGACCTGACTATTTTATGGATTTTTTCCAAAGCAGCATAAACAAAGAGTGCACTTAAGTCATGCCTTGATTGCCTTGGAAACGGCTAAACTGTTGTTCTCCCATGAGTGGCCGACCAAGATGAGTAGCAAAGCCACTGGATAAACATTTATATTGGAAATTGGAGCCATTAACAAAGGTATTTTGTGTTTCCAACACAAGCACAAGTGTGGCTTTGACAGTGATCCAGAGGCTGCTTTAGGGTTCCATCCTGACAGGACAGCCACACTGTGTTGTTTGGAAGATGTCCAACATTCCCAGCAGGAAAGCAATCTGCCCATTTGCATATCAAAGCAAGGGGAGAAGCTTAGTCCAATAGACCTTGAAGGGGAGCCCAGTCAAAGAGTCTCGTTTCGGCACAACTTTTAATCAAAAAGGAACGCAGCCTTCCTGCTTGATGGAGACTTTTGTTTTATAAGAGGTCCATTTTACATCAGGGAATCCAGAGGTTTTTTAATCATTTGGGACAGAAGTTGGAAGTCCATTTGTCCATCCCATCTCCATGTTTGGAATTGCGTGAAGGAAACCCCAATTTGCTCTTCTTTCCTTGATGTTAGACATTGCCTTTTTAACAAGCAAGCTGTCAACTTGCAAAGCTTTCAAGTTGCCATAAGAAGGAGTGGGGAGCATAGTTCCCTCTAAGCTGAGCAGTGAGCAATCGCTCACTTAAAAATCATCATCAACTCAGAGTTTTCCAAACCTGCCCAGAAGCCGAGAGGGAAAGAGTGAGAGGGGAGGAGAGAGAAACAGATAGAAAAAAGAGAGGAAGGAAAAGAGAAAGAAAAAGAATGGGAGTAAGGAAGAGAGAAAGAAAATCAAAATCTAGTTTGAAACTAGCTCAACTATTTAAGTGGCATTTTGATATTGATAGAGTTGCCCTATTATGAGCTCACTGTTATAGACACACAGTACAGTATTTTATTTTGAAATTCTCTGAGGCAAAACAGGGTGGGTTTTTTATTTGTTTGTTTGTTTGTTTGTTTGTTTGTTTGTTTGTTTGTTATTTCTGTGCCGCCCAGTCCCGAAGGGACTGCCGCTCAGACACTATACTTTTCCACCCACCCCCCAAAAAAATTAGAGGGAACACTGGTGGGGAGTGTTGACGGAGTGGTTGATTGTACTAATGGAAACTACATTCCACAAATGTTTCTTTTACTGGTTGTGTCCTAAGTTTCCAGAGTCAGCAGGAGAGGTGTGGGGTGCACAGCCCGCCAACGTGGTTCATTGGAGAATCTGATTTATGGCATGTCAAATGAGAAGGGGGGAAATAGGGTCACGAGGGCATGTAACCTATGTGAGCTTAGTTTTGACTGCATCGGTGTAGTGGTGAAATATTGCTCCTAATAAACCACTATATTTCTTCTGGAGTTTGGCTCGTGGCTCATGAATTAATGAGGGCATCTTTCAGAAACTTCACACAATACTTTCATACTTCTCGTTTTAAAAAATGAGATCTGTTCAGACATGTATATTTGTTTCTGTAGTTGAAGATCGTATGTTGGGTTGCATTGGTGTGCAAAACTCAAGATAGCAGTTATGGCTGCAGTTGAAGTCCCATCTTTTAAAAACATGAATGTCATGTGTGAAAAGGAGGTAGGGCTTTAATTATGAAGCTACAGTGACCATTTTAATCTTTCTGACACCACTCCCTGGTGGAGACCCATCGGTGGATTTATCGACTGTCTTGATTAATTAGGTTGGGTGAGTTACACTACATTGTTTTATTTATTTATTATTTATTTATTATTTATTTATTATTGTTATTGTTATTGTTATTGTTATAGTTATGGTTATGGTTATGGTTATGGTTATGGTTATGGTTATTTATTAGATTTGTATGCCGCCCCTCTCCGCAGACTCGGGGCGGCTCACAGCAATCAGTTTTAATCAGTGTGGAATAGGCTGATTGATGTTGCTGTATACAAATACATTCACTTGACATACATTGTTAATGATAAGGCATTGATCCAGGATACTTGGAGGACTAACTGCCTTCAATGCTCACCCCACCCAAAGTTTGCAGGGTTTGATATGCTCCAGGTCCTTTGCATTAGGAAATATCATTTATCTAGTTTAATGAAAAGAACTGTTAGGGTAGACATGATAGCAGTGCATATTTAAGGGATTGCCACAAAGAAGAGGGAGTCAACTTCTTCTCCAGAGAACCTGAAGGCAAGGGGGATAAAAAGCAAAGGATGGAAATTAATGAAGGAGAGAAGCAACCTAGCACTTAGGAGAAATGGATCAACTTGCCTCCAGAGGTTGTGAATGCTCCAACACTGAAAGCTTTTAAGAAGAGATTAGACCACTATTTATCTGAAATGATATAGGACAGTGATGGCTAACCTTTTCTTCCTCGGATGCCAAAAGTGCACATGTGCACACTATTGTGCCTGCGTAAATGCCGACACCCACAATTCAATGCCCCCCACATGCTCCTCCGGGTTGCCTTGCCCTCTCCCCTATTCTCCCTTATCCTGACTTCTGGTGGGCCCAGTAAGTCCGTTTTTGCCCTCCCCAGGCTCCAGAGGCTTTCTTGGAGCCCGGGGATGCTGAAAATTCCCTCCCAGAACCTCCATGCAAGGTGAAAATCAGCTGGCCGGCTGGCACATGAATGCTGGAGCTAAGCTAGAGCAAAGGCTCGTGTGCTACCTGTGGCACACATGCCATAGGTTCACCATCATGGGTATATTTGTTTGTTTGTTTGTTTATTTATTTATTGGATTTGTATGCCGCCTCTCTCCACAGACTCGGGGTGGCTAACAACAGTAATAAAACAGCATATAATAATAATCCAATACTAAAAACAGTTAAAAACCCGTTATTATAAAAACGAAACATACATACAGACATACCATGCATGAAATTGTAAAGGCCTAGGGGGAAAGAGTATCTCAATTCCCCCATGCCTGACGGCAGAGGTGGGTTTTAAGTAGCTTACGAAAGGCAAGGAGGGTGGGGGCAA